>NC_022012.1:23525794-23534984 GCF_000317375.1 Microtus ochrogaster
AAGGAAGAAAGGAAGGAAGGAAGGAAGGAAGAAATAAAGAAAGAAGGGAAGGAAGGAGGGAAGAAGGAAGAAAAGGAAGAAAGGAAGAAAGAAAAGAAACAGAACATAGTGGGAAGCCATTTTTAGTCCCCTCCGTGAGTCCTGGAAGCTACTTTCCTAGGTGAGAAAGATTTATTTTGATAGTGTTAGTTACCCGTTGATCTTCAGCACAGTCTTTTCAATAAACAGATTCTGAGGGTGGCACAGAGTGTGTGGGATCCTGAACTCTTCAATGACATACAGTATAGCCTAGAGTGTTCTAGACAGCGGGTCCAGTACATTAGTAGCCCAGTCAATGCGTTTCCAGCCCTCACATGTTACAAAAAAAAAAAAGTCCTCAGCTGTAAACTCTTTCACTCAGGGTTCTGTTTCTCTGTACTACGTAAATGCTAGTTTCTTTAGCCCCAGCCAAACAGGAGGGCACGACACCATTTTAATCAATATGAAGAGTCCACTGGGATAAAACATAAGAACAATTGGAAACTACCCATTCTGTTGGCCAAACCCCTTGTGCTAGGCCCTCCTCTTGTTGCAAAACATCATGGAAAGCTGACATGATTGGGACTGCTGTCACCTCTCCCCCTATGACCACAATCTGAGAGTCACACCTACCTCCGCCTATACCAAACCACTAAAGTGTAAAAGTCTTTATATACTTCTCATTCTGTCTGGAATTCATTTTCTAGAAAAGTTCCTTCTTCCAAATTTTTAAAGACACTGCTCAAAATGGCATCTTCATAGAGATTTATTAAGAAAATATTCTCTGTATTTCTCATCTCCCTATTCTGCTGTTTTTCATCCACAAACACACACACTGCTGGCAATTGGACAATATATTCACACATTAACTATACTGTCTGTCTCTCCTTGTTGGCACGTAGGGAAATTGATTTATCATTTTGACTGATAAATCCTATGATTTTGAGCAGTTACCTGTCCATAGCAGGCACACAATAAATACTGAGTAAACAAATGGCTGAGAGTCTATTCTGTTTCTAGGACTTTGTCTCCATTGTTTTCTTCTACCTAGAATCCAGCTTCTGTGATGTAGCAATCACCTTTTATGCCAGAAAACAAGAACACTGTGTTTTGAATTATGCTACTTAACTCAGCTTCAACTGCTACCTCAGCTTCCTCCAGCTACCACTCCCAGACAAATGAATTTTCCCCACCAGATTTATTTCAAATGACTCTCTTCTAGGCTTTCCTTCCTCTTGTCTCTCTTCCTTCCACACCAGGCCCCCGGTTTTCTTTCTCTCTACAAACATTTCAGCATCTTCCATGCAGCATTTGCTATGCTAGCCATGGAAGACATCAAATGCCAGACATATTCCCTGCCTGTGATTAGTTCACAGTCTACTAAAGCTTCCTCCAGTGCTTCTCCGTGAATAAATCACTCCAAAGCTTGACATTCTGGGTCACAGTGAAAAAAACACCAAGGCTTAGAGTCTCAAAATATCCATTCTTTAATTTTAGCATGAAGATAAAAACTCCTACTACAGAGCGGCATTTTATAATTAATCTAATGATTTTTCAGAAGTAATTATATACAGCATAATATATACAACCATATGAATAATAATACAGAAGTAAATTAAACGGTGTCAAGATGTCATATTGACAACCACTTGGCATTCTAGCATAGAAGTTTCTTTCTCTTCCCTCCAGGGTTTAGCTGTGAGCACATTTCTTTATTTCATCCCTTGTTTTATTCTGGCTCATTCTAGAAGTTACTTAGTAGTCTGCTTCCCATGAGATGCTGAGCTGCTTGAGGCCATCTCATTGTGTGTAGCTCAGCATTTGTAGACACAGCTGAGAGTTAAGGACATCTTGCTTTCCTTTCCTATATGACCCTCATTGGTTTTCCTTTCTTCTGCATGTGAGCCTGCCTGCATGTGAGGACAGAGTAGCTATCCATCAAGTCCCTAGTTTTTATTGTCTGCTTTTGCATTCCATCCTTCTTAATGCTCCTTTCTCTCACCAGCAACACCACACTACCTGCCATGCCCTCCCTCCTCTCCTTGCTCAGGTTATGGTGCAATCCTCCCTTCCTCCCCTCCTGGTCATCACTCTCTGTCAGTCTCCTGTCCTCACAGGCCAGCCAGGGGAAGGTTTATTGATCTCTCGGTAATGCCCGAGTGCCTCTGAAGGTTAAGGTCAACAAGAGTAAAGCATCCTGCAGAACCACAAAACCTAACTCTGCTTCAGTAGGAGGGGCATCAATTATTCAGAGTTGTCAGACCATGGGGCACACTCATCCGGTGACAGTGGGTGGGAAACCGTGAATGATCAGGAAAAAAGTTAGTGCGGAAAGACCATCACACAAAGGTGAGTCCTCACAACCCAGGGAGCTGCCCTTGCCGCTGGAACTGACAGTGATAACAGGGTCAGCAATGGTCGCAGGAAAAGTGATGCTGGATAGAATCCCATTCCAAAAAAAGATGTTCATAAAAACATATTCATCATCTAGAAAGAATAATCTATGCCTGAGTCATTTTTATTTGTCTTATTGCCCACAACCCCTCATGTAGCTCCCCTGAATTTTCTTCTTTCTCCTGTGCTCTCTCCACGCTACAGAAAGTAAAGTAAACTCAGATGATGGTGCCATTTCCTTGCCACTTCTGCATCTTTACAGTTTCAAAGTCTTGTACCATGCCAATAACAGTCCTTTAGTTGATCATCTACAGGAAATAAGGAGTTCTGAGTCAGAAAACAGGTGGAAATCTTAGCATTGAACTTATTCTAAAGAAATATGTCCCCGAGTATTAGCAACCCATTCCAGTGATGTCATTATCACCTGCCACCCAGCTCATCCTTGGGTCTTTGCACATGCAATTGCTTTGCTGAATGCCCACTTCCTCCACCTTCAGCTTGTTGAAGACCTATTCATAGCTCAGGAATGTTTTTCTCTCTCTTCTGGGTAAACTGGTACCTGAGTTTGAATACTGACTCTAACATCCTTCTTTTCACACTTTTGAACTGTCACTATAGAAATGACAGCAATAGCAAGCAGGCATGTGCAAATCCCTTTGAAAAGGCCTCTCTTGCTCCGAGTATAGTGCAAGCATAACTCAATATTATGCCATCTGCACATGCTCAAGGGATAGACAGCATGCCTTGCAACTCTCCCTGAAAGCACATATTCTACTTAGCAGCTATTAAGTCAAGGGATGTCATCAAGGAAGAATTAGAGATCTATCTATGACCTATCCAGTCCCTTTGGAGAGAGTCTTTCTACCAAAGTTGGAGGAGAAATCCCACATGAGCTTTCATCAACTTCTGCTAAGCAGGATCTTGTCACAAATGTTTCCAAGGAGAACATCTTGGAAGACAGCTAGTGTCTTCTTCTAGAACAGAAGACATGCTTTCTTTATTGTCTCTCTAATAATGATATGTCTCACCACTCTCAGAAAAATCACTGGGCTGTAACTGGAAGTTATTCTCCTGCCTGCCAGTTTCTGAATAAACACTCAGAGACTTAAATTAATTATGAAAGTTTGGCCAATGGCTCAGGCTTATTACTAACTTGCTCTTAGTTTGAAATTAATCCATTTCTATTATTTTATATTTTACCATGAGCCTCATGGTTTGTTGCCTCACATCTTCCTTCTCTGACGGGCTGCTGGCATCTCTCTGACTTGGCCTTCTTTCTCCTTGTATCTGTTTGGATTTTCTGCCTAGCTATATTCTGTTCTGGCATAGGCCAAAGAAGCTTCTTCATTAACCAATGGAAATAAATCATATTCACAGCATACAGAAGGGTGCCCCACATCACTGGGCATGTTTTCTTTCGACCAACTATAAAAGATTCAGGCTCTCAACACTTGGAGTTACTCAGTTATAAAGCAAATCCAGACCTTTACTTCGGTGGATCTGTAGTACACCTATGGGTGCAGGACCACGGGAGAGAAAATGGGAACTTACAATGTAAGCCACAGTAATAGCATCCTCTGTCTGGAACACGGGGACATAAAAGTCCTGTATCTTCTGCTAGCATCACCTTGAAAAGTGGCAGGTTATTCATTAGTTTGAAATTAGTGTAAACTCTCACACCTTCCAAGTTTCCTGACAGGTTCTGGTTAGCAATGAGAATTGGATATTGATACAGCTTTGTGGAAGATAAAGGGGGTAGTTTTCACAGGCTGTATTGCAGATAGACAATTAATCTGTGGGCCTCCATAACAAATGTTATTCTCAGGTTGTGGGTATATGCTTTAAGTAAAGGCCTCTACTGTCCTATTAACGTTCGGAGGCTGAACAGTAAAAGGTAACAACAGCGGGAGTATGGCTCAGAATTTCCATTCGGAAAAACAATTGTGAGGTCTTTGGCACAGTAAACTTGCAAAGACAGGTGACAATATGGCTATAGCTGACAAGTCCAGAAACCCCAGAGGTGAAATTGGATGGTACAAATCTTAAGCATATATACATACTGTGTGTGTGTGTGTGTATGTATGTATGTATGTATGTATGTATGTATGTATGTATGTATAGTGTCTCAGTCTGTTAGGTTTCCATTTTAACAAATTACCTAGGCAAAGTTGCTTAAGCATCAGTTCTAGAGACAGGAAGGTCCAAGAACAAGATGACTGTAGACCCAGCACCTAGCTTCTAATGGTTTGATTCTTGCTGTGTCCTCATTTATGGAAAATAGTGATTGGAGATGTGTTCTTGTCCGTCTTCTTGTAAAGACAATAATCTTGTTATAAAGATTCTGTCCTTGAGACCCAATTACCTCTTAACAGCCTCACCTTGAAATACTGTTTCTTTGGAGACCGATGGTTCAAAACATAGATTTTTAAGAAGACACAGATATATAATTCAAAGCAATTAGAAAGATGCTTTTGGGCTTTAATGCTACTCTCTACAGTTATGCTTCCAAATCTACCCACCCCTTCAACTTTGACCTCCACTACTTTAAGGAGAATGATGGTTGGGATGGGCATAGGGATAGGTACCAAGGAACATATTCATAAACTAGAGAGGCTTAAGGAAGGAAAGGGCTTGAATTGCTATGGGCAATTCACAGAAGTCACCAAAGCACTTTCTCTCTTTGTACATGAGCATCCGGATTCAGCTGTGATGTGATATGACCCATGGGTTAGGCCCATTAAGCCAAGTCAATATAGTGTTGTTATTGCTTCTACAACAATAATAGAAACTGAAGTGCTGTGTGTCTGTACTTTTATACCCTGTAAGTGGGAAAGAGAATCCTGGTGTTTAGGAAGAGCCGCAGGTACAGAAAACCTTTGGAATACTCTGGGCCAGAAAGTCTTATGTCATCTGGAAGTAAGTTAAGAAATATCACTATTCTTCACTCTCTGGTGTCTAAAATTCTTATCTACGGTTTAAGAGTTAGGCTCTTCAATTTGATGGTTCTGAATACAGCCATTATCACATGACTACCCACAGTGGTAGCTGAGTCCTAAACCTTTTATAGGGTGTCATTGCCTGCCTGACTACTTGTGATTTTTCTTAGGGTTGTTCAGACACCTTTACTCTTTCCAGTCTCCCCAGCAGGCAGGGGGAAAGTACATCTCTATTCTGTCACCCCAAATCAGGCCTGGTCCTTTAGTGGACTTCAGATAATGGAGCTACTCTATTCATTTGCCAGTTACCTTTCAATCAGCTATTAATTTGCATTGGATGTACTCAATCAACTTGTGCATGTGCTCCACCTCTAAGACCACCAACCCGAATGACCTACCTGAGACAAGCATCTCATGACTGTGATTTTCCTAACAGAAACCTCCTGCAGTCAGCAGCAGCTTCTACCCAGAGGCACCTTGGGGGGTTGGGGTTTTCTCTGCCAGGCAGGCATGATGACCAGTTACATCTTTTTTGAGAAGCAATTTGTTACCTTGATTTTGTGCATTTGTGGAAACCAACACCAGGTGTTGAGCATTCTTTGAGCTTCTCTTGCCTGATATTCCTAATTGGAGATTGCTGAAGTAGGACCCTATGATACCAAGATGGAAGAACCTGCCCCATCCTTGTTCATCATGGAAATCGTCTACTCCAGAGCACAGTTAGTCTATCTCACTGTCATGTCAGGTTTACATTTTTAAAAGAGGAAAAAGTTCGCTTTCTCTCTGAGGAAACTTTATCATCAAAGCAGTGCTTGGAATGAAGCTGCTGAGTCAGCATGCCCTGTTCTCTCCTACCGTATTTACAGAAATTCCCCTCAGTGCCCTTACTTGTCACAATGGTATTCTCCAGTCTGCTCCAGCTGTTCCGCCTCCACACCACCAGAACCAAAATGAGCACGCTATTGGGCTTTGTGGGTAGAACTCAAGGCCATTCCCACAGTTCCGACAAATCCTCTCTTCCTGAGACTCGCTGTGAACGTGGTGATTTGTAGACCGCTGTTCATGGCCTCACCATTTGGCCTTCCACTTTGAGAAGTACAGATAACTGTATTAGACAACCCTCAGAGGGGTCATGGGTTGTGAAAACAATCACAGCTGCTAATTCCGCTGACTGATGCCACATCTAGGACATGCCAAGAGACTCCACCGGGAGAATCACATCGAAGACAAAGCCTATGGTAGCTAAATGAACACCACCGATGTCTGCACTCACTGTGGTAGGAGGTGCGGCAACACCTCTACCCTCCTAACAGTGAAGGACTAGTTTATGTCAGGCTTAGTGGTTTCTATCAACAACTTGACCTTGCTGTCTCACAGTGGGAGAGCACGCTGGAAGAGGCACTGCCCCTGTCATTGCTGAAGGACAAACTCCATCTGGCATATGATCTGGCTAGGACTGTGACTGGAGAATCCCTGCTGTGGACACTTTGTAGGATACAGGGGCCATTGCTTATTGAAGCCAAACTATTGTCTCCCATGGAAGTATCCTGGGTCAGGAAGTTTTCTGAGTGTTTCTAGTCCAGCTCTGTTGTGCCTTTCCTCACAGACATTACTTAGCAAAAGACTGTTTGGTTGTCAGACAGACAGACTCACTTCCTGTCATGCCCTATTTGTCCTCACCAAACCTTAGAACTGTCTTAGAAAAACCAAATCAGAAAACTTTCTGGGGCTCAGGAAATGGATCAGCGAGTACAGTGCTTGAGGCAATGAGGACCCCAGTTAGATCCCCATCACCCATGGAATCTGGGCACGGTGGCATTCACCTGTAACCCCATCCTGGGAGGACAGACACAGATGAACTCCTGAAGCTTGTTAGTCCAGACAGACTGGTAAGGAGAAGGTTCAGTGAGAAATTATGTAGAGAAAAACAAGATGAAGCATGAGAGGAAAGGACATTTAAAGTTAATCTTCCCCTTCTACACGCATACACATGAGTATGTGCACCTAGACACACACCACACACAAAGGAGTTCTGGCTGTTTGTCCTTTAACTCCCAAGCTCAAGCATCTAACTAAGGTACATTTGTCCAGGACATGACTACTCTATGAAAGGGATTATCTCCTGTCGGTACTTACTAGGTAAGAAACAACAAAATGAAACTGTGTGTATGTGTGTCTGCACACAAGTGCACGTGTGTGGGGCATGTGTCCATGTATGTGTGTATGAAAGTTCTTGTGGAAGCTCAGGATTTCTTCTTGACTAGCCTGCAGTGACCTCAGGTCAGCAGAGTGGGTTCACACAGAGCACAACCTGCACGCAGGGCCATCTAGAGCATTCACACTTAAGTGTTTGGTCATGTCCAGTCTCCTGGTGAATTGGCATGCCCTAGGTTGAACACAGATGGCTCCATTGTTTAGCACATCATTGTCCACATTCTCCAAGAGTGACTGAAACAAGCCAAAGTGGAGAGAAATTGCATTTCTATAGGTTCTGTGAAAATGCCCTTGACCTGCTTCAACTGAATCATCCAGATGAAAGGCCTGGGAACAAGGGAAGGATGATTGGGAAGGGTAAAATTAGAAGTGCCAGATGAGACACATAGTTTTGCAGAAGAAAGCCAACTGTCGTCAAGCACCTGAACAGGAGCAAATCACACACAGGAGGCACATGGAGGAAGGTTTGTGACTAAGCTTGTGTCTGATTACCAACCCAGAAAACTTAACCATGAGGAAGCTGTACCACACACTCACAAATATCTTTATTTAATGGGTTGATGGGTTTCCTGACATATCTCTGATGGTTCTGACAATTGGTCCATAATGCTCATAAACCTACCAGAGAAATTTATCAGGATGGTAGAGGCTGACTCTGGTAATGTTCAAACCTAAGCACCTGCCCAAACGTTCTGAGTTGACTTCCTTACTCTGCTGTCATGGTCACTGAATCATAGAACAGGCATATGTCACTTAAATGGAGACATGGATACACATTTGTCACTTGATGTCTTCAAAATGTTGGGTCCAGGACCCCCACAGATAGCAAGATTATTGATGCTTAGCCCTTTTTTCAAAAAACGCTCTTTTCTCATTTTACATACAAAACCAGGTCCCACTTCATCCTCTCTTCCCACTCTCCCACCTTCCCCTCACCCCACCTCCAACCACTCCTCAGAGAGGGTAAGGCTTCCCATGGGGAGTCAATAAAGTCTGGCACATCACTTTGAGGCAGAACTTGGGCCCTCCCGCCCTGTATCTAGGCTGAGCAAGGTATCCCTCCATAGAGAATGGGCTCCAAAAAGTCAGCTCATGAAATAGTGATAAATTCTAGTTCCGCCGTCAGTAGTTCCACAGACTGCCCGAACCACACAAATGTCACCCATATTCAGAGGGCATAGTCTGGTCATGTGTAGGTTTCTCCTCTGTCAGTTCAGAATCAGTGATCTCCCACTCGGGTCAGCTGTTTGGAACTATATTCAGTCATTCCAACTGCCATAGAAACCACAGTGCCACAACTATCCAGGACCTCATACTGAAGAAACGGTCAACCTAAGATCCAAGACTGATGGGTGAATTACTTGGGGATTCAATGATTATAAACATTTTTTCCACCCAAGAACACCTTGAGACTACAATTCTTCTTCATCTTAATATTTTTATTGATTATTTGGGAATTTCACATCATGAACCCCAAGAACACTTACTTCCCATTCCTCCCAGGTCTGTTCCCAATCTTTGTGACTTCTCCCCCCAAAGAAGAAGAAGAAGAAGAAGAAGAAGAAGAAGAAGAAGAAGAAGAAGAAGAAGAAGAAGAAGAAGAAGAAGAAGAAGAAGAAGAAGAAGAA
>NC_022012.1:23535084-23574987 GCF_000317375.1 Microtus ochrogaster
AAGAAGAAGAAGAAGAAGAAGAAGAAGAAGAAGAAGAAGAAGAAGAAGAAGAAGAAGAAGAAGAAGAAGAAGAAGAAGAAGAAGAAGAAAGTTCAATTTATTTCACCCATATACTCACTGAAGCATGGTCAAACTCCCAGTGGCCAGTCCTTTAAAGAAAACTGAGTTCTTCCATATCTGCACCTCCTCCACCTGCACCTCCTCCAGAAGCCATCAGTTGTGGAGAGATACACTTCAACATCCTTATCACAATTTTTAAGAGCTCTTTGATGGCTTTCTGTCCAGGCTGTTACTTTGAGAGGCAGGTGTCGCTGAAGACTTCTATGTCCCTCTTTCCCAACTGTGAGCCCTCAGAGACTACAAATCTTAAATGGAGATTGTGCAGGGCAAAAAGTTGCCATTCTTCTGACCACTTTGGACTTTTTTTATTTATTACTATTAGTGTGTATATGTGCGTGTGCATGCTGTGACACATATGTAGAAGTCAAAGAATAGCTTTTGAGAATTGGTTCTCTGCTTCAACAATGGAATCTGGGAATCAAACTCAGGTCATCATGCTTTTTTGGTAGGTGTTTTACCTATTAAGCCATTCCAGTGCCTGCTTTATAACTTTTCTACAACACAAGATGCACTGAAAGAATTCTAAAGTGCTTTTGAAGCCTCACCTTTACTCTGGATCAGTAGTTAGGATCAGCCTTACCTCACTGGCCAGAACAGAGGACTCAATTGCTTTGGACTACTGTTTTACCAGCCCAGATCATGTCTGTTCCCATCAGTACTCACTATGGTACCCACATTTGTGTCTTGGGCAGCTACAAAGGTCAGTATAGAAACTTGAGGTTAATATCTCCTTTCTTCCCTAAGCAGTCTCTGATCATTTTGACTTTTGTTCATCTAGTCCGTTCTGGTCCTCTAGGGGGCCAAGGCTGAAGCCAAGCCCGAAATAGCTTCAACCCTGCAGCGTGGAGCCCTTTTAATAGTGACCTTAATAAATTGTGGTCTGAGAGAAGCGAAATAGTCTTGAAACCATCTTGCCAGTTTAGTCAGACCAGCTTATGATATGAAAAACTTACCGGTAGGGAACGAATATTAAGTACTGAGAGGAAGCAACCATTTCTAGTGGGTCTCTTGCAGTTCGCACCTCTTGCAAGCATAATAAGCACAGATGATCTTTCCACAGACATTCCACATTCAAGGAATTCTAGCCAGGTGGTGGTGGTGCACACCTTTAATTCCAGCACTCGGAGGCCGAGGCAGACAGATCTCTGTGAGCTTGAGGGCAATGTGGCCTACAAAGCAAATTCCAGGCCAGCCAAAACTGTTACACAGACAAACCCTGTCTCAGAACAAACAAACAACAATCTAAGACAGAGACAATTGGATATCTACAAGGCACAGAGTTGATTTTTATGTCCAGTGTGATAAAGACAAAATGATGCCCCAGGACCAGGAAAGATGTTGATAACTTTGCTGTCCTCCCATTATTCAACATGCAGGTTTGCTAAGCTTGGGTTTGCTTGGGTGCTTTGCATACCAATGGACTATGCAGCAAGAACGTGGGCCAGAGATATCCTGTATTTGAGACTTGGGGTACAAACTTGAGGCCACTGTTGTTAGAAATCCTCTGCCCATAACCTCCGAGTCTCATGGCTTCTTCCAGCATCTCTTTGGTGGCAGCAGCTGCCTGGATAGCTGATACTATGCTTGGAAAACTGTCATCTGAATGCTGTGTGTGTAAATCTTGGTCTCTAGCATGGTGCTGCTCAGAAGCAGTAGAACCTGAGGAGGAAGTGCCTAATTCGATGCTTGTAGAGCATGGAGGCTTGCTGCTGAAGGAGAACCTGGGTCCCCTGCCCTTCCCTTTCTCTTCTTCATAGCCATGAGATGAGCAATTTAACAGCATCATATACTCATATCATGGTTGGCCAGCTCACCACAGAAGCAATGCAATTGGGCCAACTGACCACATGACCGTGACCCAAAACTGGGAGCACAAATAAATCCATTCTCCACATAGGTAAGTTATCCTGAGCATTTAGTTATAAATACACAAAGTACCCTGACAGCCTGTAAAGAACATAACGTCTACGACCCTTCATGCTCCATGAATCAGTCACTGGTGTTCTAGTCTGTAACGGCTTCAGGTTTTCTTCCAAAGGACATTTTCCTGCTGACTGTAAATTGAACAGTGCGCCTACACTGAGTGAGCACTGCCCACAAGCCAACACTCAGTCCGGACGAGGAAGTCCTTCCTGTCAGCCTCCTCCTACTTCTGGCTTGTAGACACACAGTGAGCTGTCTGGTGTGCAGAAAGCCAACTTCAGATCAGGAAGAGCGGCGGGACTCGCCAGCATACACCAGCATTTAATTTATCTTCTTCAGAGTTCTTTTTCTTTTGATATAGAAAATAAATCATGGAGAGGGGAGTGTGGGGTTGTGCTTCTCAGATTAAAGCCATTGATTACAGGCTGACATCATGGGAGCTGTTGATACAATAAATTTTTGGTTTTTTCCTAAATGATTTTCTCATTAAAGATTAGAGTTCTATGGGGAAAGTTGTAGCGCTCTGTGCTAAATTATTTGCTCATATTTAATACCTGCAGTTCCGGCTTACCTGCTCAGCATTCTTCGTGGTTACAGTATTTCACTCTCTCCCCTAGCCACTCATGAGAGTCTGAAGTTCATCCCAAAGCATCATGATGAGAAAAGGCCTCTCCATGTCCCAGGCCTCTCTCCTTACAATGCTAAGGTGCCCAGGACACCTTCTGAGCATTTAGGCTCTGCGTCTCTAAAGACTTCTAAATTGGGTCGGATGTGTGGGATTAAGCTCACCTCATAAAATTTGCTTGAGAAAAATCTCAGATCCATTAATGCTTCATAAAAATTTTACAAGGTTTCTGCTAAAGGAAGGAAAACAAACAGAGGTGGTGTCGGCATCTAGGCGCTCCTTAAATCAAACATTCTCTCTTTCTAATGCATTTTTTTATGGCACCAATCAGAAAAGCAATCAACCATGAAGCCTGCGGCTTCTTTTGCTTCCATTCCTAGAGTAAAATCTCAAGTATCTTTAAGCATTCTGCATGAAGCCAAAAGAGAAGCCTCTATTAATATTAATATACATCTATAGTATGAACACTCTCACACGTATATCTAGATACATACACACATATATATCCATATATCTACGCCTATCATCAACTCATCTCTAGGTAGATTAGAAAACTTCTATGATGCTCAAAATGCTCATATTAAGATTAAAATTGCCCATTAGACAATTTGAGACCAGGACACTAGGATAAAATAAAAAAATTAATCTTCCTCATATCAATTCCAAAGTGGATGGCAGAGGATATAGAAACAGTAACCATAGAAGACTGACAGCAATTTAAATATTCTCATATTATTATCTTTATTCATATTTGTATGGTTCTTAGACACAAATGACAATAAAATACATCACAGGTAACAACTGGACTCCAAGGTTTAAAGGTCGCTGGTTTTGAGACATGACAGGAGAGAGTTTGGAATGATTGACAGCCCAACTCCATATGCAGCCTCCTGCCCCCAGTGTCCAGAGCTGTGGGACCCTGATGCACTGTACCCAGACGTCCCCTTGATAAACAGACCTGCTGAAGGGAGAATGGAACACTTGGGCCTGGTGTCCTAACATGGTAAGGGATTTTCCTGCCAGTCCTTATCCCTCCAATTGTGTGCCTTCCTTTGAAAGCCTTTTCATAACAGACAAGTGACTAAAATATGGAAGCAATAATAACACCACCAAGTATTGCTTAGATTTTTCTCTTTTATGTTCCATCTATATTATAATTATCTGATCCTCAGAACAACCCTGTGAAGTAAAGGAACTGTAATATCTTGGAAAGAAAACAAGATTTACCCTGAAATAAAAAGTAGTTTATAAATTCTAGCTTGGTCAGCTGCTAGCTTATATGACTTTAGATCTCCACAAACCCGCTGTTCTCTATGTAAATTAGGGATGGTAGTCTCTAGCTAATGTGTGAGTAACAGTGTTATGGTTTAATCTCTTAAATGTTACCACAAATCTAGCGTGCTTCAATGGAGGGGGGAACCAAAACTTTGGTATTTCTGGGTCCCTGGTGTTGACACGACTGTGTCTCTGTATTGAAGTGCTACTGTCTTTCCCAGACTGGGCCTATTGGAAGGCAGTGAGGTCAGTGAGGTGAAGGAGATCATGGAGGGGCATATGAATGGGTTTGCAGGCAAGAAAGAGAAGCGGGACCTGAGGTAATTATATTACAATCTCAAGAAAAATAATAGCTTTAAAAAATTGATATGGAGACTCCAGCCCCTTTGTCTCTCTCCTCTCTTCCTGTCTACCTCGAGGTGAACAGCTTCACTCCATCCTGAGTGCTCCGCCATGACTTCATGACGCCATGACAGCAGACCCATTGTCACACAGAAGGACAACCAAGGTGGAAGCCACGGGTCAAAATCGGTTTGGCCTCTCTTTTAGGTTGTTTATCCCATCCTTTCTGTCACAGCAGCAGCAGTCCAACAACACCCAGGACATTCTTTTAACACTGGTGGAATAAAGTGTGTCCACTCACACGTTCATACAGCTAAGGAAGTTAATCAACACTGCAGAGCAAGCTTGCCACACGGATTAGAATTCAATATGTTTCCCAATCCTGATGCCTCAAGATGTTTTTCCCATGACTCAAGGCTCCCCACCTTTGCTTTGCGGTGACAGTCGACCACACAGGTGGAGGGAAAGGGTCTTCACTCCTGCCCAGTTTCTACCCATCAGTGCTGAGGCAACCAACTTCAAGAGAGCCTCACATTTGGAGGGAGGAGAAAGGAAGCCAATAAATGTGAGGGAGGAAATATATGTCCCAGAGAGGAAAGGTTGCGTTTCTTGGGTGGTGCCCCTCACTGTAGCCCAACCCACAAACAGACAGACAGGGAGGCAATTTGAGCTCAGTTCAGTAGAAGCTGGAAGGCTGGGAGACTTCCAGAGGTTTCCCCGATTCCTAAGCACTCTGTGCTTACCACTTTAGAAAAATCTGGCCACAGACTCACAGCAATGAGAAAGTATTGTGGGTTGTCAGGGACCGCCTGCCCACATCGTTTCTCTTGAGAAGCAATCAATCCAAACAGGAGGCTCTGGTCCTTTTCCATTTCCTGTACTCCCACGTGCCTGTTTAATGCGGAGAGCTCTAATTATATCTTTAATAACTGAGACTCCGAAATGCTCCAGGTCACCACTCTGCCTTGAATGTGCAGCACCTGCCATCTCCCTGATGCTCCGGTGTGACAGAAGGAAGGAGCCTCAGTCTAGAACAGAAGTGAAGACAGTCCACGGCCCTCACTGATCAGCCTGTCTGGTTCTGACCAGGTCTCTACAGTGCTGGCTAATGGAGGTCTGTGGCATTTGCAGAGACATTTGTTCTAAAGAAAATCGATGGTAGACTCCCTGACACCGGCATCAGACATCGGAGAGACACTGGCTTCCCTGCCTGGCCCTGGGAGTTCTTGAGCATGTAGAGAAGGAAGTGCATTCACTCAAGGCCTTTGCCCCACAGGTTTTGTAAATAATTCAGGAAGACAAGGAAGAGCTATCTTGAGAACAGGCTTCAGGGGCTGTCTCAATTGGGTTTCGAAGATGTCACCTAGTGACCCTCTGGTCATTTTCTGCTGTTATGTTTTTAAAGTCAAGCTATGGAATATATTTTAGAAAGTTAAAGTGTGATGGTTCACTGGTGGAGACACCAGCCCCAAACTCCACCGTTATTAAATCAGAGCTGAGCACTGGGGTGGTGGGGAATAGCGGAACTGACGGGGTGAGGGAGAAGGATTTTCTTAGCTCTTGGAGCTGGTTAACCTTTATAGTCAAATTGATTTGATTTGAAAAATGCCTAGGAGATGCTAAAGCGCAGCTTTGATGTGTCTGCATGGGTGTTTCCTGCAAGGATTAAATCATGCGGCCGATGACCTAAGGCAGGAATGAATCCTTTGATGGACTCACAATATGAAGAGGTGATTGGGAGGGGTGTAAAGCAGGAGGTGGGATCTACTGACTGCAGTCGAGGGTCCCTGAGGGGAGTGTTTTGGGGGCTGTGTCTGGCTTGGGCTCTTTCCTACATTTCCTTTCCTTAGCTTCCTCTTCAGTTATGTGAACTGTTCTGACTCCTCTGAAGCTATGAGCTAAACTAAACACATCATGCTCATACTTACAGATACTACACACACACACACACACACACACACACACACACACACACAGGCAGAGATCACTTCATTCACTGTATTCAATAAGATGTTATACAATTTGTATGAATAGACAAAAGGCTATATGTATTAATTATTCCAAGTAAAAATATAATTATGCATAAGGAGGTATAAAATAATGGCTGACATCTTAACAATGATGAACCATGAATGGTGAATTACAAACCAATGGTTTTAACTTGGGTTTGGTTTTTGCTTACTACTGCATCCTAAGACTTTACACAGCAAACATATGATGCATACATTTTAAAAAGTAGTCTGATCTCCAAAATATATAAAGATCTCAAGAAACTAGACCACAAAAGGCTAATCAACCCAATTATAAAATGGGGCACTGAGCTGAACAGAAAATTCTCAACAGAAGAAGTTCAAATGGCCAAGAGACACTTAAGGTCATATTCAACTTCATTAGCGATCAGGGAAATGCAAATCAAGACAACTTTAAGATACCATCTTATACCTGTCAGAATGGCTAAAATCAAAAACACCAATGATAGCCTTTGCTGGAGAGGTTGTGAAGAAAGGGGTACACTCATCCATTGCTGATAGGAATGCAAACTTGTGCAACCACTTTGGAAAGCAGTGTGGCGGTTTCTTAAAAAAATTGGGACCCAGCAATACCACTCTTGGGAATATACCAAAGAGAGGCCTTATCACACAACAAAAGTATATGCTCTACTATGTTCATAGCAGCATTGTTTGTAATAGCCAGAACCTGGAAACAACCTAGATGCCCTTCAATGGAAGAATGGATGAAGAAAGTATGGAATATATACATATTAGAGTACTACTCAGCAGTAAAAAACAAGGACTTCTTGAAGTTTGCATACAAATGGATGGAAATAGAAAACACTATCCCAAGTGAGGTAAGCCAGACCCAAAAAGAGGAGCATGGGATGTACTCACTCATATTTGGTTTCTAGCCATAAACAAAGGACATTGAGCCTATAATTAGTGATCCTAGAGAAGCTAAATAAGGAGAAACCAAAAAGGCATCCTCCTGAATATTAACCTTCATCAGGCGATGAAAGGAGACAGAGACAGAGACCCACATTGGAGCACAGGACAGAAATCTCAAGGTCCAAATCAGGAGTAGAAGGAGAGAAAGCACGAGCAAGGAACTCAGGACCACAAGGGGTGCACCCACACACTGAGACAATGAGGATGTTCTATCCAGAATTCACCAAGGCCAGCTGGACTGGGTCTGAAAAAAGCATGGGATAAAACCGGACTTGCTGAACATAGTGGACAATGAGGACTACTGAGAACTCAAGAACAATGGCAATGGGTTTCTGATCCTACTGCACATACTGGCTTTGTGGGAGCCTAGACAGTTTGGATGCTCACCTTACTAGACCTGGATGGAGGTGGGGGTTCCTTGGACTTCCCACAGGGCAGGGAACCCTGATTGCTCTTCGGGCTGACGAGGGAGGAGGACTTGATTGGGGGAGGGGGAGGGAATTGGGTGGCGGGGAAGAGACAGAAATCTTTAATAAATAAATAAATTAAAAAAAAAAAAGACGGTAGGAGTTCCGGGCTCAGTCAGCAGTTAACCAGCCTTGGTAGAGGTAGGATTCTAGTGGCTTGGCTCTTTTGCTTTTCTGATCTTCAGCTTGAACCCCAATAAATGTCTCTGGGTTTTTATTGTTCATGCTACAAAAATAAAATAAAAAGTAGTTTCATATATCCCATAAATGTTGACTTCATGTATTCTATATAGGTTGACTGGGACATACTTTATGTCAGGGGTATTTGGGGAAAAGTTAAACACACAGGCTCTCTGGGTAGTGTTGACACAAAGGGAAGATGCTATGCAATCCTCCTGCAGCATCTACGCTTGGGAGAGCCAGAGCCTGTGGCCACACCAAGAATAGTGTTAGCGTGAAGTTGCAGCCTCAGTATGGGACAGGAAGAAGACAAGCCACGGTAATGGGTCCACTGATCCCCAGGACCTGGGACACAGCAGCAGATGGCTCTGCTCCTCAATAACACCCTCAAGGGCCACAGAGGCCTTTGCATCCTGTGCTCTCCAAATGCATGTGTTTAGCTCCCACACCACTGACCAAATCTAAAAGAAGCTGAATGGCAAGAGCCCTCTTTCAGGTGGCTATTTGGGGGTAATGGAGGTCTTACTCTAAGTTAGACCTCTGGCGGAATCTAACTCAGAGGAATATGCTTAATGTAGTTACTGCATGTACTGATAATTGGACTAATTTAGCTACACGTTACTAAATAATGGTACTTTACTTTGCCTTCCTTAAGAACAGGCTAGTACTGTCAAAGACAGTTGCAGTCCGGGAGCACAGGAGCCACTGCTCACCCTCTCTCCAGGGTGACTTAGTCTTCAGCCTCCTTTATGGGTCTGCTCTCTTCATGTCACACCATTTATTTCTCTTCCTTTCTTGCTCCCCTCTCATCCTCTCGTCTTCTTTCCTCTTGGTTTATTACAAGTTTTAACCTAAGAATAATTTTCTTCTTTCTTACTCTACCCCTCCTTTCTAGTTAAAAAAAAAGTACTCTGCCCTCTATAGCAGGTGGGGAATCAGAGACCATTTTGTATTGGGTCCACTGCTAAGACTCAACTAGACTTAATCCCACCCAGGTCATCATTGCCAAAGACCACAGACCACACAAAGCTACCAGTGCAAAGAAGTCACTTTGTCTAGTGAAAGCTCTGACCTTCTCATTAGTGGATATGAACGGCCCATTTTCCCAATGATTTTAATATACTTTAGTACATTTCACTTTCTCACCCAGCCCCTAAGTAACATGGTCTGCAAAGTTCTGTTCTCAGTACTAATTCTGCACACACACACACACACACACACACACACACCGCACAAACTTGGTTTCTGCTGTTCAAAAAAACTTGTATACCCCCTACATACCAATAACCAGAAAGTTGGATCCCAATTTAAATTCTAAAATACATTTTGAAAAATCTTATAAAATTTAGGGGAAAAAATACAGTATGCCTCTATTTTTGAAAATCTTAGCACCTCCACTTTCCATGCCATTGGCGAAATCAAAAATTGTTGCCACGACAACAAACCACCCAGCCTTTCCCTGACGCCTGACAACTTACCAGCGCCCACCTTCTTTCCCAAATATGCTTCCTTACCAGCAAGGGGAAAACTGAGTCAGTGCTTACTGTCCAGGAGCCATAAAAGGCAGCTACATATTTACTTTTCAGGATTGACAAAACTTGCCCTCAACAAAGAAGTTGAGCTGTGCTGCCAGCATCACAGTCCTTATATCTAGCTGACCATAACAACGGCAACACAACTCAATTGCTTCTGCCTCCTCTCTTGAGGGAGTTGAGTTTGGACTGGGCAGAGGCTGAAGTAAACGTGGGTAGAGAGAGGCGCAGCAGCTCCAGCCACCATCCGTCATCACCAACTGAGGATCATGCTGGCTTCCTTGACTCATTTACTTCTCTACTCATTCATTTATTGATCTAGAAACGGGATCTTGTTAGGTCATCTGAGTTAGAATGAACTCCCAGGCTGGCTTCCAATTCACTGTCCTCCTGACTCAGGCTGCCTGATTTTGAGATTAAAAGCCTGTGCAGCCTGGCGGTGGTGGCTCATGCCTTTAATCCCAGCACTCAGGAAGCAGAAGCAGGCAGATCTCTGTGAGTTTAAGGTCAGCCTGGTCTACAAGAACTAGTTCCAGGACAGGCTCCAAAGCTACAGAGAAACCCTGTCCCGAAACCCAACCACCTCCCCAAAAATGTCAATGGCACCATACTCAGCTCTGTTCATTTCTACAGTAAAATGCTTGTGAGTGGTATCTCATGGGAAAGGTAAAGCATCTCCCTTTGGTGAACATTCAGTTTGTTGCCTTTGCTTCCTGGCAATCATGAAGGGGAAGAAAGTGTATCCAAATGCATAGTCATCACAGAGATATTTGCAGACACACAAGAACAATGTGAGGCTCTGCAGGAGTAGTTGGGGAAAAAGAGCAATCAAAAAACTAAAATGCCATGAATTTTGTTACATCGATTCAGTCAGTATTATTGTATATTGCATATGCACATATACATGTACTTATGTGTGTATGCAGCATGCACACCTAGATCTGCTACAGGTAGTTTTTATAAAGAACACAGATAAACAATATAAAGTCTCTTTCCTGAATGAACCCAGATCCTGGTGGCATTTATGACTTAAGATTGACAGTGGTTGAGTACCAGTAAAAGCCATGTTTATGGTAAGAGTGAAGGGTGCTCAGCAGACACTGTGGCTGGCCACTTAGGTCTTTGAGACAAGCAATTACACCGAGCATCAAATCACCTTCAAGGAGATATGGACATTTGGGATGTTCTTGAATGATGCTCAGGACTTTGACTTATCAATAAGAAAGGTCCCCACACACAAGACAGCAAGTAGTAAGTTATTGTCAGACTTACTATCAATGATAAAAGGGGGGATGCTTTCTTGCAGGGAACTTTCATGGATTATGTGGCATGGAATGCATGTGGCAGAAGTCTCATTATGGCCTTTTAGGTTCAACGGTCTTGTCTTCTTCGCAGGTGGTGTGGGGGTATGAGGAGGGCCTGGGCCTTTACCCCCAATCTCCTGCATCACACTGTGCTTTGCGCCTGTCTTTGTTCCAGACAGGAAGGCCCCTAATTCAGTGGACCAGGTTAATAGGGTGGAGAGGGAGCATCTGCTTCATAGAAGGCTGTCGAGTGACGGCAGTAACACTGTCTCCAAACCAGCTTTTCATAGGCTCTTACTTAGTATTTAATTTGGCTGCAGTGTATGGAATTAGGCTAATGGCTGTTAAGTGGCTAAGGCACAAACATGGCCCATCTGCTGAGAAGGCTCTGGTCCATTGTCTATTTGAAAGGCTAAGTTAAAAAGATGGAGCAAGGCACACTGTTGCACTGAGCGCTTCATCACATGCCAGTTTATGGCCCCTCTGATCTTATTTCTTTCAATGCTAGTGATTTTCATGGTTCCATATTAAAGAGTCAGAGGCAGGTCCTTACTGCTGGACCTTACCAAAGTGGAGATAGTCTCTTCACCCAAGCTGCTGGATGCATACCAGCAATCAGCCCGATCAGCACCACAATAATTCAGTGCACCTTAAGAAACTATAGAGAGTAAAAATGTTCGGGGTGCTGTGGAGAACACAAGGAAAGAGATGAGACTATAGCTTAGCAATAGAGTACTCGCCCAGGATGCACAATGCCCTACATTCAACTCCTAGTACTGTCAGAATTGAGAGAGAGACAGAGAGAATTAAACACAAGAAAATATTCCTGACACAATGTAATTCTGTCTTAGAGTGGAGGAAAGAGAGACACAGGCTCGAAGTATTCTAATATATGGTCTACCTTGTCCAGAATCCAAGAGAAATTTAAGGAGGACATGTCAGGGAAGATTATAGGGGAGTTCAGAGTCAAGGATTCTTTTGGATTTTGGTTTTGAATAGAATAAAACTTATATTTATAGAGTACTTACTCTCTACAGGACAATGTACATATAGTATCTAAATTAATGTTATCAATATCCCAATACAAGTACACTTTCATTCCTTTTGGCTCAGGAGTAAACAGAAGTGTAACAAGTGTTATCCAATGGCAAGGGTTTCATCAGCTTCTGTACTCTCTTTAAATTAAGAGAGGATCAAGCTGGGAATGTAGCTTAGCAGTAGAGAAGCTGTCTAACAAGAACAAGGTCCTGGGTTCCAGTATCAGCACTGCAAGTAAATAAGATAAATAAGAATAAAGGTAGAGAAAATGTAAGCTGCAAAGAAGGTGAAGTAAAAGGGAAGCGCGTGGGCTTCTCAGTCCTGTGCAGGAGTCGGGGCTATGATGTTGGTTATAATGGTGAGTTTGCCTGTTTGGGCACAGTATATGGACAAATACATGGGAACCAAGATGTGAGGAATAGTTGAGGCCAATATGCAAGATACTTAGAAAATGAGGCAAAGTAATGAGTGGTTAAAGGGAAGGTTTCCATGCATTGCGGAAGGAAGAGGGAGCTCTGGCTATTTTTCAGAATATCCTGTCATGTCTGAAACATAGGACGCAACAGAGATGAGACTATAGAGGGAAAAGGTCAAAGTAGATGTTACAAGTGCACTCTAAGCAAGTGACATTGAAGCCAGAGCTAAAGGAGTCTGGTACTCATGGTACATCACGGTAAAGCGGTGTCGGGTGATATGGGGAAGCAGAAGCAAAGTCAGTCCGCCAATAAACACTCACTAAGTAGCCTGAGGTCTGAGCTAGATAGTGGAGACAATGAAGCAACCAAATCAAGAACAGGCCCTTCGTTTTGTACTGGGGAAACACTCATGAGACAGTTACAAACAGCGAGTACAGACAGTTTGCAAAATTTTGGAGAGGTATGTAAACTGGGGCAGGGGTCTGTCAGGATAAAGGACTTGGTTTAGAGCAATGAGGGGATTGTGAAATGTCTGGCAGAGCTTGACACAGAGCTCTGAACTCATCTTAGACATATAAAAACACACCCTAAGTGTGACATGCTAGCCCTCATGCTTGTGACTCTCCAGGAGGAAAGAAAAAAAAGGATTCAAGTGAGTGACTTGGACTATACGAGATGTTACTAGTGAATGGACTTCAGAGACTTTGGGAATGTGGGTCACCGTTCTAGGTGTAGGGGCTGTTCTTAGGGTAGCCCTGACACACAGCCTTCCATTCCCCAGAGCTGCCAAAGCGTGGAATGGCTTTAGATGTGCTTGGGGTTTTAATATGTGCACAGCCTGAAACACCACGGAGATGGCTTTCTGCCTTAGTAATTAAGGACAAAGATGCCAGTCCTGGGACCCAAGTCCAGGACATTGTGCTGTTCTGGATGCTGAGGATGCAGCAATGGATAAAATGGAGCTTCTGCCTTACAACGAATGTTCTAGCCAGAGATGTTAGGCAATACATAGACAAGCAATAAGTGTGTGAAATAAATTCCAATATTCACTTCAGCACTATCGACAACACCTAAGACAGAGATGTGACCAAAGTATCCATAGATAGATAAACAATCAAAGAAAACTTGGCGTCTACACACATGGCAATATTTAGTTTTATGAAAGGGAGGAAATCTTGCCATCTGCAAGAGCATGGAAAAACCCTGAGGTTGTTATGCCAAGCGAAATGTGACAGCCACAGAAGGACAGCTACGGCATGATGGCACTGACATGTGGCATGAAAAACAAGCAAACTCACAGAATCTCAGAGCAGAATGGGAGTTCCCAGGGGTGGGGAGGGGGTGCGCGGCTGCTAATCATTGGGCAGAAAGGTCCCAACTTTGCAATGGAATACCGCCTGGAGTTTTGCCATAGATAGCACACACTATGTATAATAAACGCCCTTGGATTGTTTTCAGAGGGCCAGGCTCCTCCAGGTATGCTGGCCACAATAGTAAAAAATTTAAAATGATGAGAAACATACAAATATATTTGGTAAAGCAAATGAAAGGACGCTGCACTGATTCCTGGAGAAGTTCTTTCTGATTCCTAACTACATTACTGAAAGTCCTGGAGATGGCTAAGGCAGCCTTCAGAGCGAGCACCAAGGCTCTGACGCTAAAGAGTGGAACAAGAGGCATTATTTTTTCTTTCTCGAACAATCATTTTCTTACAGACAAAAAAAGGAAACTATGGAACAACAAAGCTTCCTTTGTCTAAAGGTCTTCTTCAAGAAAGCAGCAGCATGCTTTAGGAAATTACAGTGGCCAAGTATTCAAGTCCTTCATGATATTCCTTTGGATATCATAATAATTGGGATCAACTTTTATTATAATAGCTTGCTCAGTATATAGCACATAAGAGTTTATGGCCAAAGATATGATGATATTCATCACTGTCTATTCACTAATATTAAACTAACAATAATAAAAAACAATAGAAATGATATTGGTAAGACCTATTTTTTTTTTTAACGTTATAACAGTCAGGCTTAGCCTGAAATACCTCCCTTTCTGGACGTCATCTGTGCTGGCTACCAAACAAAGGAGGAAAAACTCCAGGCTTAAAGAAGTAATCGAAACCAATTACACAGGGCACCAATACTCATATCCAAAGTCACTCCTGTACAGTACTAGGAATACAGCACGGGTCACCGCCTACTATCTGTGCTAGAGCGCTAATGCACTGAAACATTGAGAACTTTAACAAGGACAGAGCCCACACAGCTGTCTCACACCAAAGCTCCACCCAGACTCGTGTCATCTGCTTTTCTCCCCTCCATTCTTCCCTTCCTTTGTTCCTTCCTTGATCAGCAAGTGTCCAGTGCTCCTATGTACCAGGCTCTGTGTAAAGTTTGCCTTCAAAGAACACGGGCAGCCCCAGTCTAGGTGACAAGCTGTGAGAGTGTCAATCATTGGCCTTAGCAATAAATACTGACCTAGCAGGCAACAGAGCTCCTCGTAGGGACCAAGCAGCAAGCAGTTACCCCACACTTCATGTGCAACTTAATGGGGAAGGGCAATAAAATGAAATTGGAAAGACATCCAGGTAATGAATGTCAGATACCGAGAATGAAGAATGGGGTATTATAGGAGGGCTCCTGTGTTTTCCTTAACTTTTAATTTTATTTTTAAACACACCCTAAATCCTCACAGAGAAAGCCTAATTTCTGGACAGCTGTGTGGAATCCAGAGGCAGGGCCCACTGAGCCTGTTAAGGTTTGCAGGTCTTGTGCTGAATGAGGAAGCACCGAATGAATGCGTAAGAAGTGGGTGGAGTCCTGAGTGGATATGGGCTGTTGACATGTACACAGCCATATAAGGGACTCTGCTACCTCATGGGAATGATGAAGCCTTTCCTGAGGGTCAACCTCAGAGAACTGGAAAAGTCTTCCTCTGATGCAAATGTTTACTAGCAATGTATGCAGAAACTATCACCTACAACTCCCTCTTCTGAGATGATTGATCCTTAGATAATCTACCTAAGTATACCTCCAATGGAAATCAGCGAAACCTGCCTCTTTTCTGAGCTGTAGACATGAACCCTGCCTCCTCAATTAAGTTATAAAGAATAATCATGCTGAGTTTCTGGGTAACTGATGCCCTTCCACCTGACCCCAGCTTTTCTATACACATGTCTGTGTGTCTGACCTTTTTTCATTCCCTTGTCACTCTAGTGGATTCCTGAGGTCATGAAGATGTGGCACTGTCCCTACCAAAGTCATGTTGAAATAAAATGGCCAGTGTAATTGCATTAAAATGTGGCACATCTAAGAGGTAATTGGTTGAGAGGGTTCCATCCTCATGGATGGATTCATGCCCTTATCTCTGGAGTATGTTTCTGACAAAAGCTGACTTTTCTAACTCGATCTGTTGTTAGCTTGCCTGTCTACCATACCATGAGCAGCATGTGCCACCACCATACTCTGGAACCACCCAGCCACCATGATTCTGCCTTAAATAAATTTCTGTTCTATATAAATTACAGTCTATAGTATTCTAACACCGTAAAAAGGAGGGTGGGGATTTGGGATGTAGCTTAGTGGTTGAACATGTGCTTAGCATCCTAGAGACCTTTGTTTGAAACCCAGCACTGAGGAGAATCAAAAGGGAAGGAGATCAGAAGGAAGGGAAGAAGACAAAGTCAGAACCGCCACAATTTGCTTAGAAAGACTGTACTGCCAAGGAAATCTAAGAAAACTCTTTGGAGAGTACCGAGTGTGCTGGATAGTTTCACATCAACTTGACACAAGCTAGAGTCACTGCAGAGGAGCAGCCTCAAGTGAGAAAATATCTCAGGAAGAATAGGCTCTAGGTAGGTCTGTAGGACATTTTCTCAATTATGATATATGTGGGAGGGTGTAGCCACTGTGCATAACATCACCCCTGGGCAGGTGGTCCTGGGTACTCTAAGAAAGCAGGCTGAGCAAGCCCTGAGGAGCAAGTTAGTAAGCAGCACCCCTCAATGACCTGTGCCTTAGCTCCTGCCTCCAGGTTCCAACCCGGCTTCAGTTTCTGTTTTCACTGCTTCTGATGATGAACTATGATACAGAACTGTAAGTAAGTTGTCTTTGGTTATGATGTTTTATAACAGCAATGTAGCCTTAACTAAGGTACAAAGCTAACATCCACTGCCTCTGAAGGAAAGAATAAGTTTACAAGAACAGAGCATAGAAAATGAGTCATTAGAACCCAAAAAGGTTATCCAAAGAGTGGGAAATCTCCTTTCTTTTCCTATTAAACCCCTACTATATGCTATGTCTCAGAAGTTAGTTAGGGAAAATTTGTTGTTTCTATATTTCTTTATTTTTAAAACATGTGTATCTGTGTGTGGGTTTGTGCAGGTGAGTGCAATGCCTACAGAAGCCAGAGGAGGGCATCAGATTCCCGTCAGACCTAGATTTTCCTCAGGTGCTGGCAACTGAACTCCAGTCATACACCCTCAACCACAAAGCTGTCTCTCTGCTCTCAAATTAAGGAAAGTCCTGAAAAATAATTAATCTAGGAAAGTATTTAGGCTGCTTTCAAAATACACAAGTAATAAGTATTACAGCAATTTATGAGACAAAAATGCTACAAGTATCCCAGAATTGCCTGGGGAATAAATCTGGAATAAAAACTCCAGATCCATATACCGGAGCCAGTGTTATTTAACAAAGATAGCATTTTAGTTAGCTTTCGCTGCTTTGATAAAGTGTGGGCAAAATCAAGCTGAGGAAGAAAGGGTTTATTTCATCATGCAAGTTATTGTCCATTATCAGGGAGCTCAAGGTCAGGGCTAAATCAGAGACCACAGAGGAGATTACCGGCTTGCTTTCTCTGACTTGTTCAGCTACCCTTCTTTTATAGCCAAGGCCTTCTTGCCTAAGAATTGAATCTCCCACAATGACATGGCCCCTCCTAACTCAATCAAGGACATGACAGATCAAGACACAGTCAAGAAAATGACCCACAGGCATACTAATAGGCCAACCTGATAGAGGCACTTCTTCAGTTCAGTTTGTCAAACTGACCAGTGAAGATCGCATGGCCTATATAAGTAGATAAGTAGATATTGCTTAATAAAATATGCTGGGACTGAGATTTTGGACAAAATCAATCAATCAATCAATCAAAACCCAAAAGGATACCCCCATGGATATATAGGTGGCCCAACAATTTCAAATAAAAATTAAATGATAAAGAGCTGATGAAATAATCCATCCCGGGTGTGGTCTTTAATCCTGACATACAGAAAGCTTGAGTGATGGTGATGAGTTCAAGGCCACCCTGGGCTACATAGTAAGACCATGTTCTAAAGCCAAATGAGAGAAAATCATTAATATTATTCAGGATCTCAGGATAGCAAATATCTTTCTAAGCACGAATACAGACACAATAAATGAGAAGTAATCTTACTACACAAAAATTAAATAATGTATGTAGAAAATACATATGACAAGTGATAAGATTGCAAGAACACTAGAGCATAATTTATAAGATGTATGGCAGTGATTAATTTATTCCAACATATAGTGTACTCTTAAAGATAGATAAGAGCAGGATGAGGGGAAAAATATATAAAATCTAAGCAAGCTGCACAAAAAGATGAAGCAAAAATATGAAAAATGTGCAGTCAAATATGAAGATACTAACCTTCCAATTTAAAGAAAATACCTTACCTATCAATGTGACAAAAGTACACTGTTTTTAAACAAATTATGAAACAATAAAGTATTAAAAAAAGAACTCCATTCATTACAGGCTGTGTTATATAAAAAAACAAAATATAAATCCCTAAAATTGAACAATCCAATAATCCTTTGTTATAAGATTTTGTAATGTTCTCCATAGTTTGGATTTATGAACTCTTAGTCCTCACACATCGAGAGATATGAGTTCACTCTGAGAAACACTTGCATGTCTGTCTATGCCAAGGTGCTTGTCGTGGCCTGGTTGTAACGACAGAGGAAGAGAGAGTAGCCTGTGACTGTAGTGGGAACCAGTGAGATATATTTCAGAGCCTTAGAAAATAGAATATTACTCATCTAGGTAAAAGAAGTAAGTTTAATTTATACACCCTGATGGGAGAACATATTGCTGATATACTGTTTGTAAACAAAGGGTGGCCCAGATCGATACGTGGGATACATTTCATTTGTGTAAGATGCATATTGTGTGTACCACATATGGTTGGAAATGAATGTGAAAACACCTGCCATACTGTGGGCTCCTCCGGAGAAGAAAAGTGTTTTCAACGAAATGTCTACTTCTCAAATTTAAAGTCTCTAGATTTTAGCAGAGTTCATGCATAGGGGTTTGGCTTTGCTTTGTTTTTGTTTCTTTGTTAAAAAGAAAAACAGATTAGGGAATCTTTTCTCTGACCCTTGAGGCAATTTATTTGACCAAGGTATGATCTCCTTCAAAATAAGAGCTCCTGCGTGGTGCTTGAAATCTTCTTATGCCAATGCTTATAGGCTTTGAGAAGGAGTTCTTAAAGAGGAGCATATGGCTGCCCACACACCAGCGCGCTTCCAGTGAGAGGTGTTGGCGCACTCATCAGTGGTCCATCTTCCCATTCACGCTGTCTCTCTAGAGTCTCACACTGCCTACGTGCCCCAGCTTCTATGGACGTGATTCACTCCCCGATACCCCGATTCCCTGGACTGCTCTCTCCTTCTCTTTCTGACCTGAATCTGGTGACCGACTTCTGCGTTCTGTCTTCCTCCTGTGTAACTAAGCCCAGTTCATTAGCTGCGTATGAAGTGTAGACCTGTTCAGTCTCAGCCCACGCACGGTTCAGAACGGTGCATTGAGTATGGCAGCCTTCTGCACTGGAGACACTTAATAGCCAAGAGTGCTTATCACTGGGAGAGCTGTGCCAGGCGCCATCCATCCATTTTAACACTTGTGTCTCCTGGAGCTTTCAGAATGGACTCATTACAGTGAGCAATTACTCCGGGATTCCGAGGGAGACTGGGAGACTGGATCTAGAAAGGCCCAAGGAGTTCAGGGAGGGGTCAGTACACAGTGGGGAAACTACGCCATCCAGAGAATTAACAAGGAGGGTATGCTATTTGCCCTTTCCTTTTGACAAACTCTGGCTGCCTTTGGGATTACTTTTCTAAGTGATTGTGGAAATATTGACAATTTAGGCGAAAATTTGAACACCTGGCTGGCCTTTTCGTCTGGATATTCCCCTTTCTTACGGTTTTCAGCTTGTATATGTATGAGGGGCTCATTCTAGATCTCCCTTCAGCTTTCGCTCAAACGAACTGGAATGCAGAAGGTGACAGCGGGACATCAAACAACTGCCTTCAGTTAGCATCTATAGAGGATAAAGGTAGGTGTGTGTGTGTGTGTGTGTGTGTGTGTGTGTGTGTGTGCGTGCCTTTGGTCCAGAGGAAAAAACTCAGTGCCTTGCACGTGCTTATCTTGAGCTATCTGCTTTCAAGTCCAAATAAAGGATTTTAAGTAAGTTTGCAGCCAGATAGACCTAAATGTGAAGGAATCCCAGTGTGCAGAAGGCTCACGCCCTTACTGCTCAAACTTAACCTGTCAACACACTGTTAAGTACTAGGTATGTGTTTGTGTGTGTGTGTGTGTGTGTGTGTGTGGTGTGTGTGTGTGTGTGTGTGTGTGTGTGTGTGTGTAGGCAAGGAGGTGAGGACGTGGTGATGGCAGATGCTAAGGAAATAAAACTGTTTCATACAAATAGTTAAAAGTGAGCTATGTTATTTTGTGAACTATACGTGGGAAATCTTTAAAACACATACCACTGTTTGCCTGGATTGGGGCTTGCTGAAGGAAGAAATAAAACAAGAACAAAAACAATGAAATTCAACAACACACCAAAGGGACTGTGCTTAGTTCAAAACTCTAGGCATGAAGCCCAAATAGATCCAGACCCGGCTTTATCCTCACACAACAGGGAAGATGATAAAACGCATTTACTTAGTCTTGCATCACGAGAGCCAAATGATTCCAAACTGAACTAATCCTGTCTATCCCAGGAGCAGTGTTTTGGTTCTCTGCACTACATATGTCAAAATGGTGATGCTGTGGCATGATACATTTCCACAACACCCCTTCAAGTGTGATCAGGCATATACTCCAACACATAAATGCTCTGTATACATTTGCTTAAATAAATAATTCATGAAACTACAAATACCTATCCCTGAAGCAGCTTCCAACTCTTAAACACTCAAAGCGTGCTCGCCCTCATTTTAAACAGGAGGAGATGAAGTGCAGGTTGCAATTCAGATGGAGGGGAGGGGATGCCAATCCACCGAGACCTATTTCAAATTAGCGAGGAGTTAGCTACCGGATACCAACACAGCAGGCAGAATTTTATTTCAAGGGCAAAATGTGGAGTTTAAATAACGAGAGCCTCCCAGTCCTGGTGTGGATATCCTGGGTCTCACGAATGGGTGGAAGAGCTGCTCTGTCACCTTCTTCCAACATGAAGGACCTCCACACATAGCTCATCAGATACCCACCTCGACTCAGCAAATGTCTAACGCCTCCTGTGTCTAATGCCTCCTGTGTCTAATGCAATATGAGCACAAGGATTAATACACTACAGCACAGAGCCCCACTATTGCAAATCGCAGTCTGCTGATTGCCTTTTAACCACCAGAATTTTGCTCTGTGCTTAGTAATTCTGGATTTAAAGCATTTTCTGCTTTTTTTTTTTCTAGGCAAATTATCATCGCACCAGCCAGTGGCATTTATCGACTACCAAAAGCCTATCAGTGTCACCTAGATCTCTTAAAATCACGGGCTCCTTCCCAAGATCTCAGGCTAAAAAGGAGGAAAGTGTTTCAGGATAGTTTATGTGCAGGAAGAACACAATTTCACACACAAATAGTGCACAAATACAGCTTTTTAAACCTCCCCCAAAAGTGACTCCTTCTTAAGGAAGATCACTGTAACTGGTAATTTTTCCCCTTTTAGAAAAAGTTGATTGAGAATTAGAATGTCTGCCGGGCCAAAAAGCTCTAGCTATCAGAGATGGTGTGAAGCTGAGATGAGATTCTGATACATGCTTCTGTGATCTGCATCTTGAAGGATAGGTTACCTCCACTTGTTTGTGGTCTGATTCAGTAAGACATTTCTCATGGGGGAAGGGCAAGCTGTGAGAAAGTCCTTAAAACAAAAGCTGCACTCCTCAAGTTCTTTGTCCAAGCTAGAGGTGTTGCTCCCCGGGGAAGAGCTCTTCCATGCACACACAATGACCTGAGCTCAGGCAGCCACACACATGTGCCTATAATGCCAGCAGTGTGGGAAGCAGAAAGAAGAGCAGCAGTGGAGTCTGGGGGTCACCAGCCTAGCTCTAGGTTCAGTAAAAGGCCCTGACTCAAGAGATTACAGCAGACAGCACTAGAGGAAGATGCTCAGTATCTTCTCCTAGGGTCAAACATGAGCACATATGTATGCACATTCCCGTATTCTCACCTCACTACCACACACACACACACACACACACACACACACACACACACGCACACTACCACCACCACCACACCACTGCCGCCACCATTAATGATGATGATGATGATATTTACCTATGGAAAGAGAGCAAAGCTTTAGGAAATGGAGGGCGGAAAAGAGAGGAGTGGTCACAAAACCAAGGAGAAAGAGCAGAGTTCATTCTGCAAGTGTCCTTCAGTGGTTTCTTTCATCCCACCTGTGAAGAGGGACCCATCTGTGTCCACCATACCAGTCTTTTACATTTCTGAAGACTTGCACACAGGCATTTTCCAAGTTCAGCCCCCAGAGTAGCATCATTAATGCAAGGCATTCAAAAATGCAAACTCCCAATGCAAATTCACCAACTTCAGGAACATTTTGAGTTCTGTAGTCATGACACCACAAATTGAAAGTTCTTCACTTGAGCGCTTGTGTGGACTACCATCTGATGTGGTTTGTACCAAAACTGCTGCAAGAAAATGACTTTCAGGCTATGCATTTAAGGTTCATATGAGGCAAATTACTATAGTGCTTAGAGTTCAGTCCTCCATCACCACTATCCAATAATATACATGTAAACATTCCCAAATCAGAAATACCTGAAATACTGACAGTCTCCAACATTCCTGAATAAAGAGTGTTCTAGTTGTCATAACCTATCAAGTCAGAAACTTAGAAGCATTTAAGTGGGGACTCTAACTTCAGTGTATATCCAAAGTAGAGGCTGGTTTGTTAAAGCAAGGGATTACCTAGGCTTTCCCCAGAAAGTACACAGACATCAACTCTGGTTCTTGGCCTATGACTTCTAAATGATGTCACTAGCCCAGGACTGATGGACTTCCACATGGAGAGGGACTTCTGGCTGGAGTGCAGTCTCTTTGCCAATAACCTACACTCCTATATGCTCACCCCCAGGAACAAGCGGAAGGGCAAAGAAGACACAAGCAATATCATAAAATCCTGCTGTAGATGTCTCTCCACCTGACAACTCTGCTCCCCCAATATGCTCCAAAGACTTAAAGTTGCAAGCTTTTTAGACCAAAAGTGACCAGCAATACTTTGCATGGCTAAGCACAGAGGGACGCCAAAAACACAGAGGCAAATGGGATCTATTCCCTGCATTCCCAGAGAGACATCAAGTCTCTTGTAAAAAGAAAGTGTTATTTGTGCTCCAAAGTGTTGACACTGTCCAGCTTTAACCCATAGTAGAAATGTTTCTCCAGGTATCCCTTGCAGACAAATCAGTGGTTCTCAACTTGTGGGTTGTGACCCCTCTGGGGATTGACTGACCCTTTCACAGGGGTCACCTAAGACCATCTTGCTAATCAGATATTTACATTATGATTCATAAAAGTAGCAAAATTACCATTAGGAAGTAGCAAGGAAGATAATTTTATGGTTGGGGCTCACCACAGCATAAGGAACTGTATTAAAGGAAAGCTGGGAATCGGTGTGCTAGGTGGAGACATACGGCAGTTCTAGGCTCCGTTTCCAGACAACAGTCCCCCCAACACACACAACCCTACCAGACCACTCCCTCTCTCTCCTTGAAGCAAGAACTTTAATATAAATTCCACATTGGAGAAGTGCAGTCCTTACATCACCACCTGGAAGGAGCCACCCACGAGCGCTGTGCCTCCTGCACAGACGTTGCATAAGTCAGAAGCTAATGTGTGTCGCGTTGGTTGACTAGGATTTGGAGGTTGTTTATGACAACAGCTGTTATAATTATGCCACTAACCCATCCTCTGTCTTTGCACAGTGACTCCTACCTGAGCCTCCTCTGTGATCCACTCCCTTTACAGTTAGGCGTTTAAGCACCCATTTTCCCTCAAGATTGTAGCTTTATAGACTTTATTCATTAAAAAAAAATCTTAACATTGAAAAGCCTCTGGCATAAAATGGACAATTAACAAATGTTTATTAAAGGGAGAGGAAGAAAAGGAAACAAAGGAAGCAATTTTAAAAAATCCAGTTATAAGCCCAGTGGTGGTGATGAACACCTTTAATCCCAGCACTCAGGAGGCAGAGGCAGGCGTATCTCTGTGAGTTCAAGACCAACCTGGTCTACAAGAGCTAGATCTAGGACAGGCTACAAAAACGACAGAAAAACCCTGTCTTGAAAAAAAAAAAAACAAAAAAATTCAGTTATACCACGTGGGCTGAGTCCACAGATCTAAATATATGCTTTAATATTGATTATTACACAACCAATATCTGCCTGCTATCAAGGAGTTACTCCAGTTAGAATGGAGGCAGGGTTAGAAGCTCAGACCTCTACTATGGGGGGTTCTCCTTGGGGAATTGTTTTGATCACTCCAAATGACCCACAGCTGCTCCTGAATGCAGGTAGTGGTGACCATGTGTGTGGCACTCTATGGTTCATCCCCATCACCAATACCCTCAGGGTGCTATGGTAGCAGTCAAATAAAATCTACCTTCCATTTAGTCAGCTTTCTCTCTATGATGTGGAGGACCATACACCACTCCAGTCTCCAATAAAACAAAGACATTCTTCCTGCTCCTTCAGAAGACTCTTCCTCAGTGTCGTAGGGACAGAGACAGAGAGAAGGATCAAGTCAAGACACTAGAAGGAAAGCTCGTTACATAGAAAGCAGTATACGTCATGAGGAGCCGTGATTAAATAATGCAGTCATGAGCACATGGTCATTCACAGCTAAAGAACAAAATCCAAGGCCTGAATTCTCATCACTTTGCTTCTTTGTTACGCTGACATGACTCCAGAGGAGGAAGTGACTTCACAAGGATGTCAGAGAACAGAAGAGTACTCTAGGGTACCAGTGTCCAGTGTCCCTTTTGTGTTTGTTTGTTCTAGTTTTTTCAAGATAGGGCTTCTCTATAGCTTTGGAGCCTGTCCTGGAACTAGCTCTTGTAGACCAGGCTGGCCACGAACTCACAGAGATCTGCCTGCCTCTGCCAACCAAGTGCTGGGATTAAAAGCATGTGCCATCACTGACTAGGTTTCTGTTTTTGTTTTGTTTTGTTTCTGTTTTTCCAGTGTCCGATTCTTAATATCCTCTGACAGACAGCTAAAGGTTAGAGCATTATTCCTGGTTGTTTTTAGCAACTAAAGCCTCACCAACACAAAATGAACAAGTGACAGCCAGTGAGTGATGTCAACTCGACAGATTATGAGCCATTGCCTTAGATCATTGCCTTAGATCATTACCTTAGATCATTTGCCTATAAACCAAAGTGTGTGATGTACTTGCTTGCCAGCCTCCCTGAGTGTCCACCTCTTCACTTGAGCCTTCCACGGACTCTGTTCTCGTTGCCATTTATTCACCCTCCAGTCACCAAACTAGACTGGATACAGTGGTCCCCTGGTAATCCCAGAATTCAGCAGGCAGAGCAGTATGATTATAAATTCAAACATAGTGTGAAACCTCACCTCCAATTTTTTTTTAAAAAAGGGAATACAGATGGTGTTTTTGTTCATAAGCTAACTATGATATCAAAATAAGGCTGGTAAATTTAATTAACTGATCGTCATATTTCCTGGATGTTGCCACATTAGGATAGCAAGCAAGATCTTCAGGTCATCTCTATTGTACAGTTTCTATTCTCCGGAGACATAGATGATAGCTCCCTGGCAGGTATCAAATGCTTGCACATTCCATTCTACTTACACCGAATCAAGAGAAGGACACTCTAACCCTGGAAAAGACTGCTGTGATCAAAGAGATGAAAAGCAGACTCATTCCTAAGCATTCTGGAGCTGTCCTGTATAACAGTCTGTCTGGCCGTACGGGTTAACAGGGTGGCATAAGACGATATCCCCTGACAATAGACTTCCTATGTCCACTGTACGTGTTGACCTGCCTGTGTGTCTACTCTGCATTGTTCATAGAACACTGGGGACAAGAAAGTGAAAACAATCCTCTCTATTAAACTTGACAATGTTTATCCCTCAATTTACACCAGCTAATGTCTTTGTTTGACTCCAACAAGTACTCCCCACCCACTTCCTCAACCACTGGAGCCCTAAGGAAAACTGACCAAATTTCCTCACTGTTATATTAATTTGTGGAATATTAGAACCAACTACACATGCATTGCACATGAATGCTGCACTGCGTTTGGAGTAGAAATGAGAACTCTCCCTGAGACAGTATCCACTGAGATTCTTAGGTTGGCACTATAGAGTAAGACTGGAGAAGACCTCCATGGAAATTTCTATCTGATATCTGGATATTCCACAGTGAGTTTGAAAGCAATGAGAACAGTCTTCCTCCCTGGAATTTAAAATGGATTATTTTCTGTATTATTTTCCTTCTAGCTGAGATCTGACTTCTAGAACAGCAATTCAAGTGAGTGATTACATACAGACAAAAGTCTTAAGAATGAGAGAAGTGTCCAGTGTGAGGTCCACGTCAATTAAATATATTATACTCACCCGCCTACTGTCTGTCTCAACACTACCAAGCAAGTGATGGGAGTGTTCTAATTACTGTCTTCTTTCCTCCTATGTCCATGTGACATCATGTCACTTAAGAGGATGGCACAGAAACCCACTTCACTCCATGCTAACTCTTAAGAAGAAGAAGCAGGAGGCAGCCAGGCGGTGGTGGTGCATGCCTTTAATCCCAGCACACAGGAGGCAGAGACAGGAGGGTTGCTGTGAGTTCAAGGCCAGCTTGGTCTACAAGAGCTAGTTCCAGGACAGCCAGGGCTGTTACACAGAGAAAACAGAGAAACAGTGTCTTCAAAAACAAAAAAAAGGGGGGGGGGGGGTAAAGGAAAGGAAAGCAAAGCAAAGAAGAAAAAGAAACAGGAGGCAAAGGATTGGAGCGCCTGCACATCCAAAGACGCCTTTGTTCCCATCAAAGACAGCACTGGGTTTCGGCTGTGCCTCTCACCTCTGCCCTCTCGCATCATAATTACACTGTCTTTGCTAGAACTTTCACATCTTTATGCAACCATGCTCTGGAGAGTGTGTATCTGAACACACACACACACACACACACACACACACACACACACACACACACAGTTACTTTCCATTGATTTTCTCCCAGTTACCAACAACTCAACTCTAGAGTCTTCTCTCTCTTTTTGTTCTTGTCCCTGCCCCCCCCCCCTCTCTCTCTCTCTCTCTCTCTCTCTCTCTCTCTCTCTCTCTCTCTCATACTTATATGATATCTTCGTTCTCATGATCACCCAGGCTAATCAATCCAATCTCAGGGACATTATTCTCTTCTTGGTTGTGGCAGTAACTCTCCAAGTTGGTCCCTCCTTCTTGAACACATTTCCTCCTCACTTGGGTTCTGCTCTCACAGAGTTCTGTTCCCTCCCAGTGTCCCTACCTAGTCTCAGTGCTCTTTCCTGACTCCCAGCTCTGCCCAACCTTCAAATATATCAGATCTGCCAACCTCTAATACTGACCTTTCTCCTTATTTACACACGATGTTGGTGATTTTATCCCACCGTAAGATTTTAAGGACAAATGGAAGCTTCTCTCTCTCTCATATTTATATCCACAGCTTCCCAAGAGAACATCTCTTTACTCAAGACCAACACCTAAACCTTCCCACACGTAAGCTCCCAGGCCCCCTCACTGATTCTTCCCAACAGTTAGAGTCCATCTAGCTCATAGTCAAATGAGGGGACTCATCCGTGCTCCCATCCATCCCCTTTGTTCTGCCCCTTTCCTGGGACCTACAGACTATCCTTAGTACCCACCTACTTCACAGTATACTCAGTACAGTAAATTCTCACTGACACCACTGAATAAGCTATCCCTCCACCATAAACTTCTAAACCTCATATGGCACTGAGATAAAGTACAAACCTTTTACCCCGGACAACGTGGCCAAGAAGAAACCCATCCCTCTCTGGCCTGTCTGACCTCTCTGACCTCTCTGACTTCATCTTGTCACAGTCTGACATTTGGCACTGGGCTGGGCTCCAACAGCTTCTCTTTCCTTCTCAAGCGTGCTGAGGTGGGTGCAGGCCCACCAGCTCCATATTGCTTGTTCATTAGAATAGAAGCCTGCTCTTCTTTCCAAGCTTTTGGTGAAGTGGACTCCTGCACATGCCTCAAGGTTAGTTTTCACTGTCTACCTCTCTACCATCTGTTCCTGACTACTCCAAACCAAATGTTTCCTATCGCATCAGCTGTTCTTCTTCATAGCCCTGCCACCCAGAACCTACCTTGCTGAATTCTGGTTCTCTTCTTTCACCACTAGAATGCAATCTTCCATGAGATCAATGACTCTAGCTTGCTGAGATGTGCACTCAAGACACTAAAGTCAATGCCTAACACATAGCGAGCACTATGTGGACAGCAAGTAGATAGCTAAACAAAGGAATGAGTACCAACTACACTGATGCAGTGTGTGCCTATTATTAACCTTTCCTTGTGAACACTCTTTCAAGGTTTGGCTCGGTGGTCCTGTACAAGAAGTAGTCAAGTCAGAAGGCTGTGCATGCTAACAGAATCTTATCTCCTTTTGCCTTGAGATAATATCCTTTATATGGTGTCTGTTACCTGTGTTCTGGAATAGCTTTAACACGGGAGTCATCCCTCTAAAGAGAACTTAGCACTAATTTCTATTAGCAAAAAGGATTTATTGCTACTAGAGTTAGATCCAATGTTAGATCCAGAGTTAGAGCCAATGCTAAATTATCATGGTAGTTAGTATAAGGTCAACTGATGTGGAGTTTCTGCTCTCTCTCACTGGCAGCTCGGTGGAGGAAAGGCGAGGGAGGCAGAGTCACAATGAAGTGGACTCCAGAGACCAGCATCGAAATGCAGTTCTGGTTAAATGTGTATATTCACTGGCATATATGCATGAGTTATCCAATCAGTTAAGGTAATATCAACGTAAAACCCAATCAGTCCAAATGACATGCAACCCCTGTTATGTGAGAGTGTACAGGGTGGGCCCCATGTTCAGGCAGCATGCCTGCAGACAGAGAGCAGAAGGCAGGCAATGCCCTGGACTTGGGCACCAAATTAGAGGTTCTCCAGTTTGCTGGGGCTCCATTGTGAGTCATCTAGTGTTCCAGAGACTCAGGTCTGCTCCAACAGTCTCAGGAGATATTGACACGTGTCACGGTCCCTGTCTTTTAGTGACACCATCTGAACAGAGACTGGCCCATCAGACCTATGAATATATTCAGGTCTAGAACTAGAAAGATGGGAAGAGACTTCACAAGTCCAGAAGTCACTTCCATATGCAAACCTTTGGGTCATGTGCAAACAACTGCACTGTGCACTCACCTTTATTCAGGAAAACATCCCTAGCGTTTTAGTGATTGTTACCACACTCGGAAGGCATCTCAGCATGCATGGCCTCTCCCTACTCACAAACCTGCTTGATCTCTATACCTGTCAGTGTCCCATGGGTTATACAGAGGCCCAACCACACAGTCCTTGTGTGGCTTTGCGTTTTATCTCCCTGCCATATCTGTCTAATAGAACAAGAAATAATACACAGAATATTAAAAAACATTAATAGCTAGAATAAATTATTAATTCAATTAAAGTATGAGTCCAATAATGATTCTTTTTCATTGCATTTATTAAAAGGAAGAATTAATTGCTAAGCGGGTATTTAAAAAAACACACATAAACTGCTGACTCTACTCCTGTATGAAATTGTAGACTTCGGTTTCAGCAGGGACAGCAGAGGAGATGCTTGGGGAACAATACTCCTCTTGCTTCCCATCCCTATGTTTTCACAGCAAACATGGAGGAGTTGAAAGACGCACTTTTCCTGGAATTATTGTATAGGACTCTTGGGTGGAATGGGAATCTTTGCCCCACCATTTACTAGTCTGGCTTCCTTGAGCATTTTTGGGAGGCCTATTCTCAGTTAGGGCACTTAGAGTTATAATCAAGAGAGACTCTATCTCCTAGGGTGGGTACAAGATACACATGCGCACTCAGCACAGTGTCTGATATCCTGGTATGCAACTTGTCTCGCTTCTGCCAATATTGTACAACGTTTGTTTACTACTGTTCTATCCTCTGAGTTATCAGAGGAGAGACCATTTCTTTCAGCGCAATGGCCAATCTTGAGACTGCTTCCCATTTGCCAGTAGTTTAATAACAACCCTTGGGGCTTGATAAGAAGACATCCAAGAAGGAATCAATATTAAGACTCATTAAAATAAGCAAAGTGAGACATAAAGGTGACTCAGCCAGTAATGATGCTTACCACCAAGTTTAATAATCTGAATTCAAATCCTAGAACCCATTTGGTCAAAGGGAAGAAGAGACAAGCATTCACACGTGCGCATGCACTCAACAAAACTTTAATTAAACACACAGTATGTAGTAGTATCTTAATGTTGGGGGGGGATTTGAAGTGTTATATGCAAGAATGTAAGGTGGTAGATAAATTAATTTCAAGATGAATTAAAATTTAATCCTATATGCTCCAAAGTCGTCATTTTAATTTTAACCAACTTTGATGACAAATTGCTTGAAATATTGGCTCGCTTGAATGTCTTGAGAGAGCGAGAGTGTAATTTAATATACTTTAAAATGTTGAGATCTCTGATTCATCATTCCAAACACTGATTTTTGACAGAGATATTCTTAGACGATGATGGAATATGTACAAAACGGTTCTTTACATGCATACACCAAGCGCACATGTGTGATTTCCTTGACTTCTCCCTTCTTATCCCTCCTAGCGATCACACTGGAGGAGCAGAATTGCAATGCTGGTAATTTTACACAGATTTAGCAGGAGAACAAAACACTAGCCTGAATGATGGTGAGTTCCAGTAATTTATTTAAAAGTGATATTAGTTACTGTCTTCCTCCACCCATTCCCTCCTTTGTTCTACAGAAGATATGGCTTGCATTGGGGCTGAGATTTCGCTGTCGTTTCTGCCTAAAATTCTTTAAGGAGGAATAACAAAACAAAAAAAAAAGGCAGTTTTAATTACAATATATTATTGTATGGGTGAGATGATTATGGCCACAGAGCATCTATCTGGCCCTGGAATAAATGAGAACCTAGCGAAGGGGAATGAAGGAAACAGTCAAGGGAGTCTTTCTTCTTATCTCTGCTCCCAGGCTTTCTCCCAACACACCCTCTTTTCTCCCCCTTTTGTCTGTGGTCATCACATGTCGAGCAAGCACAGGAGCTTCTCCATCACAAAATAATTTTTCTAGAGAACGTTGGGCATGGGCCTGGACACAAACTGGTTCTTATGATATACTTATGATTAGTAAACACAAGAAGTTAACCTCAGTCTTACAAGTGAAGTAGAAAGCAGAAGATTTCCTGAGTGGGTTTTATGTAGGGAAATGGGTAGCTATATTATCTAAATTAGTGTCCATGTTTGATTCAAAGCAGTAGCAGTGCAAGGAATTATAAAAGCATATCTCAGGATAGAAAGAGTTCACTATATGTACACCACAATGATGATAACACAATAGGGTCCTAGCTTTCTAGCATTTGCACATATTGCTGTCACTGACACCCTTGTGTACTGACTTTGTAACTCAGCTACACAACGAAATGCACCTGTACATACAGCTCATTGGCTATCATCTGCACATGGCTCATACCCATCCCGTACCTCTCGGGGACCTACATAATCTCTAAAAGTTGCCAAAGCCTATTCCTTGCTGACTTAAATGCCTCTCAGAAGGACCAGCCATTAGCATTTTGTTATGGCCAAGAAACTTTGACTGTTTGACTTAAAACGCTCTGGTCACTCCCACAGACATAATGGCACGAGACCAATTCTGTCTCCTAGACAACCCTATGGTCCATCCAACTCCACCTTCAGTGCTCTCTTCTCTTTCAGCCCAGAAGCATCTTTGCTCTGCTGCAGCACTCTCTTCCAGCCCCTTCTCTGCCTTCACTTGTAGTTCAAGTGTTACTTCCTATTACTGAAACTTCCGCTATGCCTCTCCAGCTGAGGCCTCACCCAGCGCTTCATTAAATCTGACAAAGCTGGATACAGTTCTCCGCAGGCTCCCCCTCGCCCCTCATGTGACTACACTGTAAGCCTGGGAACATATGTCTCTCTTACTCGTTCTGGAATCATGGCATATCACATATCTAATGAATGTTCCAACAAATGGATGAATCACTCTAAGGAAGGCAGCGCTAAATCCTTCATGTGGGTTATCTTATTTAATCTTCAAACCATCTCTGCAAGGTAGTTGCTATTAATTACTATTCTTATTTTACTAATGAGGCTAAGTAAATTTCCCAGTGGACTACACAGTCCATTTTCTTAATGGCATTTCTTCCCCGTTCTCTGGATATTTACACTATGCTCTGTATCCATGGAATACTCTTCTTCCACTCTGTCATAGAACCACACAAAACTCATTCATCAAAGGAAACATCCAAGCTTCTTCTTGGGTGTTTGTTTTTTTTTTTGGAGGGGGAAGGGTGTTATTTTGATCTTTCTAGTTTCTTAAAAATTGACAATTTCATATATAGTTCACAGGGTATAAATGGAAAAGACTAAGTGTGGTCATTAAGAGCATAGATGAGCCAGTAAGATGGCTTAGTGGCAAAGACACTTGCATCCAAGCCTGACAACTCGAATTTGATCGCTGGAAGCTAAAACAAAATGAAAAGAACAACTCCCACAAGTTGTACTCCATCCTCTGCACTGGAGCATACACACAATTGCACACCCACACACACATGCACCCACACACACATGCATACATGCATACAATCAACCAACCAACCAACCAATCAATCAATAAATAAATACAGTGGGTGTTTTTTCAATAAAGGACATACACACAGACTTAGCCTATCTGCAGTCAAATCCCCATTCAGCCATGTACTCATAAGTATATGAGATAAAACGTACAAGGCGATATGCCCCTCTCTCCCTAACAGTTCAGGAAACGTCCACTGGAGTTGTCGTCATCACTAACTAGTGACTGCACAGCTACCCAGGCTTGCTTTTACTTCCCTGAGTATAGCACATAGATGAGCACAGACCAAACACACTGCCCGTGGGTCCTAGCCATCAAGACAGATTCTTTCTCTTCCTGTCTTTGTGCTTAGGTGTAGATTAGGAAGCCAAAGGAAGGAGTCTGGGGAAAGGGGACCTTGTAGCACCCACTTAGTAAAATGTAGAGCTAAAGCCTGGTAGAATTAACCCCAGAGCCATCTGTCTCCTTCTCTGGAGAAACCCAAAGCCCGGGGTGCAATTAGAGACTGCACAATCAAGCAAGCACCTCCGTCTGTAAAACAAAACTGTAAGCTCTGTGCCTTTGACTAGACACAGACCAAGTCTAATTTTGAAAGGGAAGCTACTAGGTGAGCAAAAGGGAATGCCCAGCTAAAAGTTGAAGGTGATGAAAAGCACTGCCCTTTGTTTCTTACCTCGGCAAAAGGGCAGGCACAGAACGGAGGTGGATTGCTACTTGGCCAAGTGTTCCAGGCTGGGTGCAATGGATGTGCAGCCCGTGGGTGTGCAGGGTGGGACGCGTGGACATGGACCCTCCTCCAGGTCCCCAAAGTTCCCTATCAGTTCTTGGCCCAGACATTAACTGGCGGTGCCGGCGCACTTGCCGAAGCAATGCAGTGGCACTGCCAGCTTTTAGGGACAAAGGGAGTGTTTACAGCAGGCACACTGACAGCTGTCCGAGTGCCACATTTATTTACAAAATGTTAGTTAAATTACTGACAGTTGGCGCGGTGGAGGAAAAGCCGAGAGACAAGCTGACACTTCTTGATCTAGTGACGCTCAGCTCCCAGCCCTGGCTCTGCTTCTTGTCTATTTATTAATTCCATTATTTGTCTGGTAGTTTAATCTATGGATAACTTCCGGATTATTTACTGGCCCTCACTTTCAAGAGATTTCAGGTGAGCCCTTGCAGTTTTACCACTCAGTGGAATTTGGTTTCAAATTCCTGGAGCTGTAAATTGCCCTAAGGCTGACTCTTCTGAATGACAAAGCCAAGCAGGAAGTGCCAAGGAACCTTTGGAGGCTCTGGAGAGTGTACTGGAAGCAGAAAGCGCATATCCAGCCAGGCCTTGCACCTTCCGTGGCCACAGAGAGACTAGGATGTGAATAATCTCACAGACGGAAACATCTCTGGATGCCTCTGCTCTCTGTCAGAGACATGATTTCCACAAGAAAGCTAGACCAAGTACTTCTATTTTCCATTCTTTCTGACAGAAGCAATTAAGATAGAGGAAGAAGAACTTGGATGATAAATGAGGATCAACATCGTTGCTCTACAAGTTTTAGACACCACAACATATTTTGAGTACAGCTTGTTATATTGCCTTTCCTCAAATGTTGCAAAAGGAAAAAAAAAAAGCATTGGTTGCCATAAACTGCTGTCTTTAAATTGTTCCCCATCTCTCATCTTATGTCAAAATAATTTCTAGATTTTGTTGAAATTTAAAATGGACAGATACGTGAAGGGTAATCAAGCTTTGTCTAGGCTTCCTGCTCCTCCTCTGCCCTCCTCCCGCATAGCTGTGTCATTTACTGAATTCCAAGCTTGACCATTCCCACTGAAAGGGAAGCTCAATGAGACAGGGGTTTTAGTGTGCTGTTACTGTCTGTCATTGTCTGACAGAGTCTAGAAGAGTGCCCGGCCTGTGCGCAGCGAGTATGGCATCATTAATGAAATGGTAGCAACAGAGCCACCTGGAGCTGACACTTCCCAGTCCTGTTGGTTCCAATAAGTTGAGGATGTTCTGGACTCACCATGGAATGGACAGAGCAGGGCCCATCCCAGAGGCCTGAAGCTTAAAGGACTTCTCTCCCTCTAGGAACATAACCAGGGTTTTATAGGGGCCTTCATAGGCAGTCCAGGTCATTCCTATAGGTTCAGACTCTTGTCTGCCATCACCTTCTTCAAACTTCCAGTGCCTCTTAGGTACCTCTCCAACACAACACAACCCCCATGTTACCTTCGGAATAAACTGGCTATTTTGAGTCTCTTTTCAAGATCCCACTTCTTCTGCTCCCTCTGCCAGACAGGAAAGGGATAGCTGAGGGTAGAAGTGGAGGTGTGTTTGTCTCTGGACCTCTTAAAGCACTCGTCATCCTGCCTCTACATGGAAGCAAAGGTCAGAAAGCCCAGTGACTGGCATGTGGTGATGTGAGTCCCGAAAGTCACCAGTCTATAAGATTGCATAGCGCCATCCTTATCTGATTACAAAAACCAAGCACATATGGAAAACGCTTGAAGAGATGCAGGCACAGCCCCTGTAAACCCACTACCATGAAATTTGGTATGTACCTGTATGCTAATACAAAGTCCTCTCTGCTTTGTTAAAGTTTCTGCTAGCATCTGCAAGGGCAGACATGCTCACACATTCTGAGCATTAAACTACTTCTGACCAATGCGGTGCAGACCAGTTAATTTTCTGAAGTGACTTAGAGAAATTGCCACCTTTGTTCATGTATTTACATAAATTCTTTTCTAATAAAGGAAAAACAGACACTACTGATAATATGATGTTTAAGTACCACAAAAATTACTTCTCTAGTATGACTCTAAAAATGAAAAAAAAAATAATTAGAAAACTCCAAGCACTGGTCAGTTATTCATAGGAGAGTGGAGTTGTAAATAAGTTGGAATTCAGAGTTCAGAAGGAATATAAGTTCTATTTCCTAGGGAAGGCAGAGGGAACAGGGTGGATTTGTTACATATTTATATGCAGATATGGTATACATATGATATGGAACATGAAAATATGAGGTATTTTATATGATATATGAAACTATTTCATAATAAAGAAAAGCAATATGCATTTGACTTGTAGGGCACATAAAACATGTGCTTCTCCTATGAGCCTTTCATCATGCCCTAGAGCTTGTGAGGAGACAGGACCAGTGAGAGGTACAAAGAGAAAAAGAAGAACCAGTCCCAGGACCACAGGCAATTTGCATCCTTCCTTACTTCCACCTACATGGACCAGGATCTCAGCATCAAACATGACCTCAGCATCATTCAGGACCTCAGTAATACCTATTCTACTCATTCTCACTTTCTACTATGAAGTAAATTTATGCAAAAAGAAAATGACTAAGATTGTAGCTTAGTGGTAGAGCATCTTCCTAGAATATGTGAGGTCCTGGTTCAATCACTAGCACCACAAACACATACATAATACACAATACATCATACATGTACACATTCATACATGTATGCTTACACACAAAAACCATAAAATATTAATAGCAAAGTTCCCAATGTATTTAGATGCAGAATATATGTTTATATTGTCTTTAAAATAGAGTTCGCTTAGTTATCTACAGCTTAGTGAAATTATTGAGTAGAGATCACAAAATCATCGGTACCTACAGACTATTTAGAAACTTAGTACCAATCAAGGCAATACATGAAAACTAAGTGACCTTATTCCTTACCTCCAGCACTTACCATATATTTATGAGAAGAGAATTCAAAACCCTCTTTTTTGGCTTCCTGGAGAAACGCAACACATCCCTGGCATCCCAGGTAACATTCCGCCACACTGCTTTCATCCGGGTTTGTGCTAACTCTGTTCTAATAGCCGTCTTACACATCTACCTCTGACTTCCCCTTCCCACCCTCTAGTAACCTCTTTTCTACTCACTATTGCTCTGAAGTTAACTTGTTTCGATTCCACAAATGAATAAGACCAAACAGGGTTTGTGTTTCTGGGTCTTACTTCATTTAACGTGCAATCCTCCAGTTTCACGCATGCTCTTACAAAGGACAGGGTTTAATTATTTGGGGATCTGAAGAGTATCCCACTTATTGCACAGTTAACATTTTCCTTACCTATTATCTGCTATTGAACATCTAGACTGGCTCAGAAACCTTAACCATTTCTAACAGAAGTGCAATGTACGTAGCGGTACTGGCACCTACTTGGCATCCTGGGTCTCCTTCCAGTGGGGCTATTACACCAGACAGTAGCTCTGCTTTAGTGCTTTGAGCCCTCTGGAGTGTTTTCCATAAACTCTGCACTAATTCACCTTCCACAACAACACACACTGTTCTTTTCTCCACTTCCTCGCTAACACATGTGTCCTACCTTTTTTTACAGTAATCGTTCTAACTATTCTTATGTGCTTATGACACTCTGCATACTTACATCAGGACTTGACACTGTATCTCTTAAGTATGTAAAACTATCATAACATAATAAACAAGGGTTTCATATTTGTGATAAAGATGACAAAGGGATTTTAAATTAAACAACAAAATAAGAACAGCATCTTACAGTCTCTTTGCTGAAGCGTTCACTGAACACTATTTCTTCTGAACATTTCATCCACTTTAGCTACCACAGGACCATGAGCCATGGAGGCCTCTGATCATAAATGACAATAAAGCCTAGGGAATCATATAGTGATTGTTCATCCAAGGAACTAACGGACTGGTACTTCTGTGACACCTCATGAGCCATCAAGGACATCTTCAGAATGCCTCTGCTGGAAATAACTTCCAACTTTGTGAGTCACTGTAAACCTCACAACAGAGAGAGGCTCTCCAGAGGCGTCCCTCCTATAGCAGAGGAAGGGTTAGTCAGGGACTTGATACAGGTCATTGTGAGGCCCCAGAGAAGTTCCCTAGCGGGCTGTTTCTGGCGGAGAGGCACAAATAACTTTTAAGATGTAAAATTTTAATAATGGCTAGATAAAAAAAAAATAATAATTAACTACCAGAAAGTGGAAAGCTCTCATAATAGAACAGAATTCTAAATTATCAGACATCTCCCATGGCATCAAAACACAGCGTAAGGTTCAATGTGTTCCCATGACCACACGCTCTGGATCCAGCTCTGCCTTCAACTCTCCTATCTGTGCAAGTCGTATAGAGTTCCCACCTCAACACTTTCATCGTTATTGTTGCTTCCCCCTAGAGCACTCCCCCTCAATAGATGAAGCAGGTCGGCCCAGCACACACGGCATCTCACTTAAAGGTTCTACTTCAGGAAGGCTCCCCATCCTGCCTTTCCCCTTTCCTCTGTAGCACACCCAGCTGTACCGGCTTTAGGCTGCTCCTTGGCTCTCTGTCTTCTTGAGTCTCGAGGTCTAGAATGGCATTTGCTGCTCAGATATAGTTTCTAAACCAAATAATTGAATCAATATAAGCACAAAGCCTGGGGCTGTGGAAGAAATAAGAGACACACAGCACCTGATGGGATGTTCAATGAAAGACGAAATTCACAATGTTCCCAGTAGTGTCACAGTGCTGGGATCTCAGGGGGAGAAAGAAAGGACTGGAGAGAAGGTTGTGGAATTCACACAGGCTAAGCAAGCCCCAGAAGAGGCCATGCTTAAGCACTGGAAGGCTATGTCAGCACTGAGACAAAACACAGGTGAAATGTCTCAGATGATTCTACCTAGAAATTCTATAAACACATGGGAGATTCTCACTTCCATCATCTTCAATCCATGCTAAAATATTTAACTCCTGGGTTTTTTTATTTGTCTGGTTTGTTAGTTTTGGGGAGTTTGGTAATTGTCTCTGTTCGTAGCATATAATGAAACACCTAGTACTTAATATGTGTCAGGTATAATCCTTAGAAGTTTATATGTTAACTTACATGATTATTATAAATGATTATGATTATCAGATGAGATGACCCACGTAAATTATTTATCACATAATGATAGGCTCTCATTAGATGCTGCAGCAGCTGATTTTGTTTTGGTTGCTGCTGTTGCTATCATTCTCCTCGCAGCAATTCTACCAGGTAAGTGCTAAGGTACCACAGTCCCACCTCTTCTTGAAGAATCTATCCCATGGCCTGCAACTGATACCTGAAACATTAGGTAATATACTGACCCTTACATACACCATGGTTTCCCACGTGTGCATATAGATAGTACAGATTTACTGATAATTTAGGCACAGTCTAAGACTTTAAAAATCTAATAGCAAAATATATTATTTATAGCAATATACCATAATAAAGAGTTATGTGAATGAATGTAGCCTCTTTCTCCCTCAAAATATCTTATTTGACTATATTCATTGCTTCTTTCTAAAACAATACTTAAAGGATTCTAGTACATCATGGCGTCGCTTTTTGCCTATCCAAATTGTCAGCACCACTAACTTGTCCTTAAGTCCGTTATCAAGCAAAACAGGGATACTTCAACCCAAACATATGGTGCCTCAACAGTCTACCTGATAACTCAGACTGCAACTAACAGGCATGTATACTGTGGGTCAACGGGACAAGGGACCATTCACATCCTGGATGGAGTGAAGAGGCTAGGGGACGATTTTATCACACTCTCCAAAAGCCTGCAAGCTAAAGCTGATAACTACTATGTATCTGGGTTTCCCATTTAATATTTGCAAGGGTGGTAGCTTGTGGATCACTGAGGCTGCAAATGAGGACAGACTATCGCACGACTTAGTACAGTTTCACAGATAAGTATATAAAGCCTTGAAAGGATTAGTCAAATCATCTCACAGCTCAGTTTAAGTCCCAACTTGAAATTTCTACCAACATCACAGTCCATGTTCACTATGGAATACATCCTTAACGACCAGGTATTATACGAGTTAGGTTCCTCCATGTGAATAAATATGCACTCATTGAAACTAACTAAGCTAGTGGCCGGCTAGGCACCTGTGAAAGGGTCTCTGATGCTCCTGAACTCCTGTGATTTCGTGTCTCTGTTACAGTGCCAGGAAGCCTCGTCCCTGCTTTCCATCTCCCTTTCAATTAGTAGAGGAACCAGTGTCGTGAAGAGAAAACTGAAAGGCTGTTGAAGTCTCCGCTTAAGGGAAGAGTGTGAGCCACGCTGACAATACCAAAGTACGACAGGCAAGAGGATCAGACCACCATGACACCTTGTGGGAAAGATGAGAGATCTGTATCTGGCGACTCTGAGCACCTGCCTTTTTGGTCAACCCAGCCTCCTTGTATGGGCCTTGGAGCCCAGCACCTACTGTAATTGTATGGTAATTTTGACTAGTGATTAGGCTACCTTTTAATACTAACAGTAACCCCAGGGACACAGGAATGTTATTCCTAATGCTTAATAACGTTGCTGCAAATGCTCTCAGGGAGCAATGTTGGAGTTTCAGATGTAAATAGAGATGATCCAATGAGAAGAGGGCACACACAAAACCAAAACAAAACCCACTTTCTCACCATCCACAGTCTGTAGGCTTGAGTACTGAATAAATATAAAATATATGGCAAATAATTCTTCTGAACGAGTCAAGAGGCCTAATCTATATCTAATTTCTTTTTTTTTATTTAATTTATTTATTTATTAAAGATTTCTGCCTCCTCCCTGCCAC
>NC_022012.1:23575595-23630992 GCF_000317375.1 Microtus ochrogaster
GTGAGGTAAGCCAGACCCAAAAAGAGGAACATGGGATGTACTCACTCATATTTGGTTTCTAGCCATAAATAAAGGACATTGAGCCTATAATTCACGATCCTAGAGTGTACTCACTCATATTTGGTTTCTAGCCATAAATAAAGGACATTGAGCCTATAATTCACGATCCTAGAGAAGCTAAATAAGAAGGTGAATCCAAAGACAAATACATAGGCATCCTCCTGAATATTAACCTTCATCAGGCAATGAAAGGAGACAGAGACAGAGACAGAGACCCACATTGGAGCACCAGACTGAAATCACATCTAATTTCTATGAGTCCATTAATGCCAAAAGTTCACCTGCTTAAGCACACAGGTGCATCTACACATAGTTGTAAAATGCCAGCTTTGTTTACAGTGTCATAAAGATGGCAACAGGTAGTCTCAAATTGAATATTATCCATACCATAAATGCTTATAAGGTTTATATTTAATATAAAAAAAAAACCATAGCAGAAACCCGTGAATGATGCCATTTCAGTAGACAACAGTAACTAGACCCTCATGGCTGGTGATGGCAGGGGAAGTCCTCAGGCACAGCCTAACACCAAACATGGCCAGGACCATATCCATATATTCAGGGTGGCTATTGACACAGAAAGTAGAAGTGACACAGGGCTGGGGCTGTCTGTTTCTGTGGGATTGTTATTTATTGCTCATCTCCTAAAACTCAGGTCTTCATTTCCAAGCCCCTGAATTTCCATGTGGTAATAGTTCTGACATGTACGTAAGACCTCTTTTTGAAACAAATGTATTCTAACTGATATATAACAACATATAAACTATAATTGCTAATAAGAAACCATGCGAAAATTCAATATGTGACTAGATTATGTAATTTTTCATAGGATTATCATGTCTATTTCCTTGTCTATATTCCTTTTATAGGGAAAACATTTTAATTTTTTTCTTTTAAAAATCTCCTACCTTGCAGTGGCATAGGCCAGCCTTGAACTCACTCTGTTGCCCAGGTAGGCAGGCGACATGCAGTCTTCCTGGTTCAGCCTCCTAAGTAGCTAGGGTCCCAAGCACATGCTACCAGCTTCAGACTGGACCTTCTGGTTCCTGTCTAATTGCTTTCTCTTCCTTTTTCAGTTTATAAATTTTGTCACCAAGTATTTGCTCTCCTTTGATAAGGAGAGCACATAAGCTTCTGAGTCACTCAATCTAGCTCCTCTGCAGACTTTCAGGGCCCTCACCATGAAAGTATAGTTCTCCCCAGCTTGCAAGTCTGTTACACACCCCAAGTGATACTTTACTTCTGATCAGTTCTTTACCCCACATGATGTATTTGTTTACTGTTTACTGAGCCTGATACATCGAGTTGTACAGGCTCAGGGTACATATGAGTTGCTCAGGGTCATGACAGGGAGGCTACCTTTTTGCCAGGTACTCAAGTGAGTGATTTCATCAACTTGTAGGAAGGACACCTGCTCCAAGTTTTCTGCGCCTAATGTTTACTTGGGAAAGACGTATGTTTCCAGTGCACACAGCATAGCACTGATCTCTCTCACCACAAAGACTTTCTCTGATCCAAGAGACAGTCACATAGGGGGTAAAATCGGAACCACAGAGGACAGAGCTGCTGGTGGAGGCAGCCTGATGCGTTCTCCAGGTTCACATCAATCCTGCAGATACCGAGCTGCACTTTCCACAGTTCCTCCTCTCTTTGAGACTCTCCCAACATGATCTGGCCTTGTGTCTTCCCATCATGACTCTGCCTTAAGTCCGCACACCATGACTTTGCCTTATGTCTCCCAACATGTTCTTGTCTTATAGCCTCACACTATGACTTTGCCTTATGTCTCCCACCAGGACCTCGCCCACCAGGACCTCGCCTTATGTCTCCCACCAGGACCTCGCCTTGTGCCCTCCCACAATGACCTCACCTTTTGCCCTCCCCTCGCCCACATTTCCTTTCTCCTTTACACAGATTCCCAATGTGAGTAACCCAAACCCAGCAACAAGATTCTCTTCCACAGTCTGACTCCTGACAGTGATTTTGTCTCCTTTTTCATCAATATTTTAAAGACCAAGCCTACAAACCATCCATCAGTCTCTTCGAGGGCTGTCAGTGAAAACACCAAGAGCTAGAATTCCTTCAGAGTAAAGGGTTACACTAAATAAGAAACTCCAGCCACTAATGAGCCATTTGTCATCTGAGAGGCATTTCCACTAATTGCAGTATCTCAGTTATAGCCATCAAGGATATGTGTTAATTTGCTTCAAGGTAAAACTTTTCTTTGTCACTGGTTTTCACAGGCTCGCGGAGAAAAGGAGACTTTTTACTTGGTACAGAGATATAAAGTCGAGGAATTGAAAATCAAACATTGGAGGCTTCAGTTTGAAAAGGCCACGGGTCTGGCTTTCGGACATGTTAAAAAAAATCACCGAAAGGTTTGCTAAAGAAAATTAATAAGTTCATAATCTTGAAATAAAATACACATATATATCTATGCCATTAAAATGAAAAGTATGGATTGCATACTAACAGTTGAGTTTTGATTTAGATAAAGATAGTTATGCCAACAAATGGTTTCTAGAGCTCAGATTCTAACAGAAGCCCATTGTTCCCTTGTGTAGCAATCTAGTGGGGTTCTGGGTCAGCTGGTAGGGTGGGGCTTGTACCCTCTCTATACAGTTGTTCAGGGACCGCTCTGATGAAGCATCTGCCACAGAGGATGCAGTTTCCAAGGTAATTTTGGGCAGCCAGGTGGAATCAGGAGAAAGAGCACAATGTATTTCACACGGGAGAGTCTGACGACCAATGCATGCATACAGCTATTGCTTATACTCTTTTGGGTAGAACTGTCATATGATCAACCTAAGAAAGACCTGGAAAAACAGTCATGGACTGTGTCAATGGACAAGAATAAACAATTTATATTTTAGACACTAGAAGTCTTTTTTTCCCCACTGCTTTGCTTTAAAAGCAGTGAACCTAGCAGGATGGGGCATGCCTGCCTTGCTATTCCAGCAGAGAGCTGGAATCTAGGAGAGCTGATTTTCTTAGTAACCCCTCGTGGTGAGTTGTGACAGAGCCAAGGTCCATGCAAAACCCAGGTCTCCTTGGCCCTGGGCCACCAGTCAGTCTCAAAGCGATGAAGTTTGCATAGATTTTCCAGAAGCAATTGCACCACTAAGATGACATAAAATTATAGAATGCGGCAGCGTCAATCCTGCCCTGTCCTCTGTGCCCTCTGCCTTCTGAAGAGGGATGGCAAGCATATCAGCCTGTCCAGAGACAGTTGGTACTGGGTGCACCCTCAGCTGTACCAATAGTATCAGCCCTGTATGGTGTGCTATGTATTGTTTTGAGCACTTCACACTGTATTGATGGCTTAGTTTTCCTTTTACCAGATCCCTTAAATGATGGTAAACTGAGTCATAGCTCAGTGAGTCTGTGTCCCAGAGATCATAGACCTTGGAGGTTGAGCCAGGATTTGAACCTGGGAAACTGTGTCTAGCCCCTACAATATCCTCTACAGCCCTGAGACAGCACTTTCTTAAGAAAGTAGGCTTGCCAGACGGGTGGTACAAATAGCCCTCAGAAGGCAGGGGTAGGGGGATCTCTGAGTTCAAAGCCAGCCTGGTCTATAGAGTGAGTTAGAGGACAGCCTGGAGTACACAGAGACACCCTGTCTTGGGGGTGGGATTGTAGGTTTAAATAAAGGGCACTGAATATTTTGCTAAATCCCAGGCTCATGGTTCGCCTTCCTTCTGCTGCCACTTCCTTGTCTTCCACGTTCGTAGGCCTCAGGCTAGAAAATAATCCTTATTTCCTAGTGTTTATTAGATTTTCTATAAACCGCCTTGTAAACGTCGGTATTTAAAGGCCCTTTAGATTCCACACACCCTGGTTTTATGAGGTGTGACACACTGCCCACTGTCCAGGAAATTTCTTCCTCAACATCACATTCCACCCGCTGACCTAGAAGCAAACCCAACAGTAGCATCCACCCTTATTTGCACAGTTTAATAACACCTGAGCCCATGCCAGTTCAGACTTTCCTCTTCCTAGCAAAAGATAAACAAAATCTCCACTGTTAATAGCCTACTATTATTCCTAATAAATGTTTTATTCACTCTACGAATATCCTTTAATATATTGCGTGTCCCAGCAGTAATTCAGCCACTATGAATGAGAGCAATAAAATCAGTGGCCTGGTGGATCTTACATTTTAGGGGAATGGACAATAAATAAGTAACAGATAAATAAATAACAGGCCTTTCTAAGTATTAAGGCCATGATGAAAATTACAGTTAGGGAAGGGAACAGAAAGAGGAGGGAAGAGCTATTTCAATCAGCATAGCCTGGAGGATGCACCACTGGCAAGGACACATGACCTCGGTGAGGGCTGTCTGTGGTCACACATTTCCACGGCAGGTCCTAGCAGAGAGGGTAGACTTGGTAGATCTCAGAACAAGAGAAGCTCAGGGTGCCTCTGCACCTGGGGAGACAGCAGTGATGGGTTTGGGGTAATAAGAATGCTCACAGCCCAAGAGTTTATCTTTCATTCTGAGGATAACTGGACCAAAGCAGAGTTTAAAACACAGTCATGTAACATAATTTATGTCCTTAAATGATAAGCAGGACTTCTAACTGCGAAATGACTCTTTTTTTTTCATGTTTTTATTCATTTTATGTACTAACCACAGTTCCTCCCCCACTTCCCCTCCCATCACTCCTCAGAGGGGGTAAGACCTCCTATGGGGAGCCAATAAAGCCTAGCATATCAAGTTGAGGCAGGACCAAGCCCTTCCCCCTGTATCAAGGCTGAGCATAGTATCCCACCATAAGGAATGGGCTCCAAAGAGCCAGTTCATACAACAAAGATAAATCTTGGTCTCACTGCCAGGGGCCCCACAAAAAGACCAATCCATACAACTGTCACCCACATGCAGAGGGCTTAGTTAGGTCACATGCAGGTTCCCCAGCTGTCAGTCTAGAAGAGTCCATGAGCTTCTACGAGCTTGGGTCAGCTGTCTCTGTGGGTTTCCCCATCATGAGCTTGACCCCCCCTTTACTCATATAATCCCTCCTCTATCTCTCTTCTACTGGATTCAAGGAGATGGGCCCTAGTGCTTGGCTGTGAATCTCTGAATCTGCTTCCATCGGTTACTGAATGACGGTTCTAAGATGACAATCAGGGTTGTTACCATAGCCAGAACCTGGAAGCAACCCAGATGCCCCTCAACCAAAGAACGGATAAAGAAAATGTAGTACATTTATACAATGGAGTACTATTTGGAAGAAAAAAACAAAAACAAACAAACAAAAAACCCAAAAAACAAACAAACAATAAAAACCAATGACTTCTTTACGTTTGCAGGCAAATGGATGGAACTAGAGAAAAAAAATCATCCTGAATGAGGTAACCTAGACCCAGAAAGACAAACATGGTATCTACTCACTCATAAGTGGATATTAGTTGTAAAGCAAGGGAAAGGATTCTTTAAGAACACAAGCAGATAGGAGCTGGAGAGATGACTCAGTGGATAAGATCACTGGCTGCTCTTCCAAAAGACCCAGGTTGGGTTCACAGCACCCGCATAGCTGCTCACAACTGTAACTCCAGTTCCAGAGAATCCAGTGACCTCTTCTGGCTTCCTTTGACATTGCAGGTATGTGGTACACATACACACATGCATGCAAAACACCCATGTACGTTAAAAAACAAAACAAAACAGAAAAAGAGACAAATCTTTTTATATAAACAGGAGTAGAAATAAAAATCAGAGGCAATGTTATCAAATAGTTTAGGAGCGAGGATGTTGACTTTGATCTGGGGGTTCATTCAGATGATGAAATGTGGTCTCATTCAGGAAATCACGCAAGAATGAAGATGAGCTGAGTTTGCAAACTCCGAATACTAAGCACAGCATAAGACAGGAAGACAAATAAAATGGCTGCTAGGTTTCTGACCTGGACACGTGGATGACAAATGAGCAGTTAGTGTTGACAATTCCCAGGTCTGGGACTGACCAAGGAAGCAGTCAGTTAGTGAAAAGTGGGGCTGAGTTGAGGAGGGGCTGGCCAAGAGCATGAGAGAGGCACACAATCTGACTGTCATTTGAAAGGGGCTCTGCTGGTTCAGAGAGGAATAGTTCAGAGGGAAGGGCATGGTCAGGACGGAGAGTGATTGGCTGGAGCCGGAAGACAAGTGGTCAATAATGCCATGTTGTATCTGTTTGTCCCCAACAGCAAGTTTTAAGGATAATGAGAAAGAAACAAATAGAAGTCACAATGAGCATCAAAAAAAGGACATAAATTCATCTTTCAGATCTCATGGTAAGTAAGACATGGGAAGGAAACTAGTCAATATTGGTTGAGATGGCTTGAGGGATGGAAATATTCCAGAAATAGTTCATTTTCACCCAAAGGACAGGGGAATGGTCACAATGTTAAAGAAAATACTAGGTGTGAGAGATTTTGCTGGTGGCAGATCACAAAATCCACAGTGAAGAGGTTTGTGGGATTAGAAATGGGCATGTAACATTCTTCAAGTTTTAGGTATAGAAGAGTATCATGGTAAGAATCTGGAGGTGGCAGGTGATGGCTTATGGTTGAGATCTTTTATCATAACAAAACCAAAAGCAGAAATGAGTTCATTCTGGCAGACTTCTAAGAGAGAGGGAACCCACTCTAACAATTTTCAGCCTCCTCAGCCTCCCTGGCAATTGCAATGGGAGGGGGCTGGCATTATTCCTGGGAAGGGGCAGTAATACCTACAACACTGTGAACAATGCTGTTCTGTGGACCACTATGGTTCATGAGATGGTTGAAGACTGCATGGTCCAAGCAGGCCTTTCTGTAGTTTTTTTATATATGACTGTTATTACTTAACAAAAGCCTTTCTTTACAATGCTGTAGGGCTGTGATAACAGGGAAGCAAACCAAATGGTTTCAATCAATAAGAACTCTAGTCTCACACTTCTGGAGCTTGGAAGCCTGAGATTCTGGGAACAACAAGGCTACATCACTTGGAATCCCACATGCAAGGTTCTACGTGGTCTGTTCCCACCTCTGACTGCTAACTCTGCAGCATTCCTTGTCTTCCAAGCACATCTCCCCAACATCTGTCTTCTCCATCACATAACATTCCTCACATGTATCCTCTATATATCTGTGTTATCATTGCATGAATAAACTCGGTATAATGGCTCAAGGGACCACTTAACTGTAGTATAACTTCATTTCAGTTCATAAAAGATTAAGCATCCTTTAATCCAAAAGTTCAAAGAACCCTCAAAATCTCACTCCATGAGTACCAGCATAATAGAAGTAGAAAACTCCGTACCATGAACACAGTGTCATCCACAAAATTATTTAAGATACTATACAAAGTCATCTCCAGGCTATGTACACAGGACATATATGAAACATAAAATAAACCTGTGAACAGGATGATGAAGCCTCATCCCTAAGACATCTGATCATGCGACTGCAAAAATTAGTTGTGGGACAATGGTTTTACCCTGTAAAGATTTGTTTCTTATACTTGTTTAATAAATGCTGATTGGCCAGTAGTCAGGCAGGAAGTATAGGTGGGACAATGAGAACAGGATTCTGGAAAGAGGAAAGCTCAATCTGCAGTTGTCATCCAGATGCAGAGGAAGCAAGATGAGAATGCCTCACTGATAAAATTACCAAGCCACATGGCTAACACAGACAAGAATTATGGTTTAAGGTGAAAGATATAAGAGTTAATAAGGAGCCTGAGCTAATAGGTCAACCAGTTTATAATTAATATAGACCTCTGTGTATTTCTTTGGGATGACTGCAGGACCAGTTGGCACAGAAACCTCTGTCAACAAAAATTTAAAAAGAAACACATTATTAAAAATCCAAATCTTAAATGTAAGTCTCAGGCATCTTGGATAAAGAACATTCAATTCTACTTCCAAATAAGATCATATATAAGGTATGAGAAGCAGTCTCTTGTTTGTTTTGTTTTGGTGATGAGATGGGCACAATTCTCCTTACAACCCCATAAAACTCCTCTTTATGGTGGTCACACACAAAAACAACAGCATTCAATTAAAAATAATTCGCATACATTTCCTCTCTAACTTGTAAATTCTGGTGAGCTTCAGTTGTTTTAGATTGAGCTCTCCTGATGGGTAAATTTGTGAAAAGATGATTTTTCTGGGTGTGAGAGCATTTTTCCTCTCATCCATTACATTACAGTCTGTCTAAAATCCAGAGAAGATAAGAAATTGCTTTCATACAAATACATCTTCCCTTGCCTCCATGGGGCCAACAAAGCTTTGTCTGAAGGTTGATTTCAGTTTTATGATTTTCTATCAGTCTGTTGGTTGATGCTGTTTTCATTAAAAATTCTATTATTTTTTTTTAAATCCATCATCAGGTTCTAAGATTAATTCATATGTTCATTTTACAAGACAAAGCTCACCCCAAAAGCTTTTTAAGCAAAATATTTCACTCTGAGAAGACAGAAAATTGGCCAAACACTCCAAAACAAATCCAAACAACTCAGCCATGTGAATGCATGATTTTTGACAAACAAATCATAAAAGATGGAAGCTGTAATACATAATAGCTCTTACGCTTAAGTTAATTTACACATTTTGCCACTGGCTTTGGAAGAAAGTGCTTTTTTGATCCCATCCGTGAATCCCAAGATCATTTGTAAATTTTAGAAGTGTCCCAGATTTTCCTCCACCCTAAAGAAGATGACCAAATACAAGTTTCTATCTCAATTTTCACCATACAAGTTCTGGACCAGCCTTTCAATGACAAGGAGATATCAAGGGCAGGCAAAAGAACCTGGTACACTATTGAAGATGGACATACTCAAAGAGCCCCTGTTGCATGGAAACCCATCCCATCTTACTGCCCTACTATATCATATTATCACAGAGACCAATCCTCCAAGGACAGAGGTCCTCCTAGCCCAAATCTGTCTGTGAATTTCTGATAACCTACTTTATGAAACATTCTAGACGGCTTTGTTGGGTGGAAAATTCATCTTCAGAGCCATGACCTGTCACAACTTGCTTTGCAACAATCTTGTTTAGGAAAAATGAAGGAATTCCTTTCTTCTCACTTCCTTTCAAAAGTAAAATGTCTCAAGAAATGATTGGAACATAAGATTCACAGATCAAAGCAAAGGTGTTGGAAAAAGCATGCACAGACACACAAACACACACACACAATTACAGATGATTATGGGTGGACAAAGCAGGATTTATCTTTTTATAACCCTTTAGAAATGAACACAGTAAATCTATGGAAGTATTGTGACATGAATATTAGACTTACAACAGTTTATGATAAGAAAAGGAAAACATGTATGGATGTTACACACACCTATATATACATGTTTATATACATATATATCCACATACATATGAAAAGATAGTTATGCATTAAATTTTGTACATCATGGGGGTACTCTTTTCGCCCTCTACCTGTTGGTCATCACTCCAAGAGGACAAAGGGTCAGAACTGGCAACAGAAATCTTTGTAAGTATCCCACAAGCGTGAATGGAAACAGCCCTCTGGAGGACTGCTTTAGGTGAAACAACTCAACTTTATAGTTGAGTATAAGGAGTATATAGGATTGGGGAACCTGGACACAAACCCCAATTTGTATTAAATGGCACGCTCCCATCACAAGGCCTAGTATGTGGTAGCAGGGTCTTATAGCAGAGCTCCTAGCACAAGCCTTCTTAGCAGAGATCTGGGTGGTCAAACTGGAGATGAATCAGGCTTCTGGCTAGACACAGTTTTCAGATAAGGTCAGTGCCCCAGGGACATTATCAAGATGCAGGCAGGTTGAGGCAGGAAGTTCTGCTGGGGAGGGAGGAATCCCATTTTGCCTAGCTGTGGAGATAAGCTGCCAGGCCATCGAAGGCTGTGACCTCTACCAGTCAGGAAATGTCTTCCAGCAGTGCAATGCTCTGTTTTCACCACACAACACCATGGAGTGTCTAGCAACTATTGTCTTCAAACAAAAACCACACTGAAAAGATGCCTGTCCCAGGATTGTTTGGGTTCCTGCCTTCAAGTTCAGTTTCCTTCAAATGGGTCCCCTTGTCCCCCAGCACACTCCAGATGGAGTATAATTTGTTGGTACTCTGTTTCATAGACCTGTCTCCACCAGCTGTCATTCAAATAAACTTCTCTTTTATAGCCTCTCATTGCTCACACAGAAAACCTGAAGATGCATCCTAAATCCAATGAACTTTACTTGTCATAAAACACTGTTTTTAGACCATCCACATGGGTTTCTGCATGCATACAGATAAATAGGGTATTGATGGCATTGTCTACTGTTTTTACTGGTCATCAATCAGACAATGGAAATTCACCAACTTTTCTTTGGTCAAAAGAGCAGAGTTAGGAGAGAACCAAGAATGCAGCAATAAATGTCAGATGCACACCTAGTAGGTGTGCAGAACAATTCGGTATGTAGTGGGAAAATCCTCCTTCCTTTAGGCACACACAGCCTGGTGAGACTGCAGCCAAGGCCTGGGGTTTGTGCTAGATGTCAACTTTTCTCACCTGGGAACAAGAGTGACTGTCACTGCCCTCGTTACACTGTGTGACTGACCCTCATGGTCTCTGTAGACCTTTCAAACCTCAAAACATTGGGCGCCCTAACAGAGGAAAGAATAACTATTTCTGCAGCACAGCACCGGCAGAGGGAAGCGATACTGGAAAACTGGGTTGCCCCTCTCCATGCAGTTTTGGGTTCCAGGAAGAACTGGCTGACTCCCACCCCTTCTGTCCCAAAGTTGGTTGAGTGTTCATGTTTTTCATTTTGGTTCCTGGCTCCTCTGTGGGCTGACATAATCTAGGAACCTTCCCACACAGGCCCAGCTGCCATGCTCCTGGGAGCCCCGGGACCACAGGATGACTGCCTGACCGGCTTCTAAGGGGAGCACAGTCAGCAACCCGGAGAGAAGACAAGGAAGAAAGCTCAGTGCATGCTTCCTGGAAGGCACTGCCATTCAGAAGGAGTGAAGCCATCATCAAGAATCAATAGTTCCACCATGAGACAACTACCGCCAGGGGACTCTAAATATAGAAGATGGGAAGGGAGATGCTTTTTTGTTCCCCTCCTCATCTTAGGTAGACTATTTTCTCTGAGGAACACCTGACACATCATCAAGAACATTTCTTCAAAGATTGGGAGGCTGGGTAGTAAAGTGACCAGCCAGAGCAGAGACACATGTCATAGCACAGCAATCAAATAAGGAACAAACTCCCAACACAGCCCATCTGTGGAGAGCTCAGCAGGACACCAGCTCAATGAATTACATGCATTTGGAACCAGCACACAGTACCTCATCAGGAACTACCCCACACCACATGACCATGGCAACTATGATGCTGCACCAAGGATATTCCAGGGCAAAGACAATACAAGATGCTAAGGTAAAGAGAGACAGTCAAGGCGAGAAGGGAGCCATCTTAGACACACATTTCTTCACTCATCCATGCAGCTCGTGTATTGGTCACTTCCTGTAAAAAAGACTCTGGTGGTTGAATGTGCTGAACAAGCCAGAGAGTGCACACTTATCCCACGGAACTCCCTGTCCAGAGGGTGCACACTTATCTCACAGAACTCGCCGTCCAGGTGAGGAAGGCACACAGCACACAAGTAACCAAATGAATGGGATGATTTTTGATGGAGATGAGCGCTCGAAAGAAAGCACCCACTGTGAGAAGCTGATATTAAGACTGGTATAAATGGTAGGAGGACTAAATTGACTTGGGTGTCAGCAAAGGCCTCAGTGTGGTGGTGGTGGTGGTGGTGGGGAATCTCATCAGTACTTGGACCCAAACCGGAAGAACAGTGGAGCCATCTGGATAGTGTGGTTCCTAGCAGGGACAACCAAAAGTAAGCTCCATGAGCCAAGTCATGTGCTTTAGCATTGGTATAAAACCCCCAAAAAAGTATGGTTCTCCCTTCCAGGGCCCTCAGAGCATCTGTGGGCACTAACGGAGACCCATAAGGAACCCAATTTCCTAACTCAGAATGGAAATTCTCTAGATCTACCACAGTCTTCTGTGTTACTTATTGGAGCTGCCAAATCAAATCTCAGCCTTAATCTGATACATTAAATCAGACTTTTTATTTTTAACTGGTCCAAGAAAAATGGCATGGTTCAGTTACTCCAAGTCTAGACACAGATAGAGTAGAGATTCAGTCTCTGACTTGCTCTACACCCAGGAAATAACTCACTTTTGCAGTGGCTGTTTTATTTGTGGAATGTCTGACCCAGGTTTCTCACTGGGCAGAATCACTGAAAGACATTCTGATGTTTCGTGAAAGTCTATACCTGGACCTCCCCAGCCCAATAACCATCTCAATTTCTGAGCTGCTCAGAGTTACCTCTACTTTGTTTGTTTGCTTTTCAAGACAGGATTTTTCTGTAGCCCTGGATGTCCTTGAACTCTTTGTAGACCAGGCTGGCCTTGAACTGAGAGATCTGCCTACCTCTGCCTCCCCAGTGCTGGGATTACAGGCATGCACCAGCACTACCTCTACTTTTTAATACTACTATGTGTTAACCACTGAAAGCCTCCCTCCACCAGAGGGCGCTCTGCTCAGCTCCTCCCCTCTTGCGGCCCTCAAGTGTTAACCTTGATTGAGTGTTCACAGGCTGACTTTGGAGAGTGGACCTTGAGCTTCTGAGAGCCAAGTCCAGGCCTCCATTATCTTTCCCTCCAGACTTCAACACCCTGCTCTGTGAAAGAACCCTGCAATAAATTGTTGTTGTTTGATCATTAATATGTTATAGAAGAATAAAGTGATAGGGAAATGCTATAAGCAGTGAAGGATAGTTTTGTTTCTTCTTCATTCATCTGTTTCATAGACCTCTGTCATCCACGGTGCTCATGACATTAAAAGGTGTGATCTTTTTTCTCTAAGAATGAGCTCACCTCACTTAGAAAGGCAATTAAATACAAAAAAAGAGGAAAAAAATGGCAGACATCGAACACCACTGAAGAGAGACCCAGAATTCATAGGGCCCTGATAAGTCATAGGAAATCTTGATGGCTGAGGTCTGCTGAAATCACTCAAAACCAACACTGTAGCTCTCTCACCTGCTACTGGTGTAAGTTCAGATAAATGCTGCTCTTTGGGTCCCAACTCCTTTATCTGTAGAGTGGGAGATAATTTAATGAAGTTCAGAGAGTATGGAGGATTACTTGTTACTATGTACCCTTAGTTCACAGACCCACACAGCGGCTGGTCAACACATGATAAGCTAGTCAACTCAGGATAACACTGCTCAACTTAACATCACCGTTACTAGGGCCTCCTGCTAGTCTCACTTCAAAACCTCCTAGCTATTCCACGTTAATCAAGTAAAGTTTTGTTTTCTGAGGAGGAGCTTCACTAGGGATCCCATCGGGGCTTCATATGAGCCAAGCAAGCACTCTTTCAATTGAGCCACATCCCAGGACCAAGTGAGGCGTAATTCTTTATGCCAGTGCCTTTGTTTTCCCATCTGTAAAATGTGATGATAATAATAGCAACTACAAAATAATTATTATTAGGATTCACTTACATTGTTAGGAGGTTGAGACATTAACATACAGCGCTTTGGTATTCCCTAATACATGGTGACTACTCAACACACTGGGTCTACGTAGTTACACATTCTGAGTCTCGTGATCTCACCATCCATAGGAACATCAAGGGAAGGGCAAAAATGGAAGGAGATTGCAAATGCCGGAAACCCTGCACACATTGCCAACACCATTGTTTCCTAATAGCTCAATGGAGATCATTAGAGATAACTAGAAGAAGTAAAATAAACATAAACTTTAAAAGTTTCTTCATTGTAGAATTTGTTGCTGAAACATTTATTCTTTAGGAACTACAAAAGATCTCAAAGATCTTTTGGTGAGAACAAAGCAGAATAAAAGAAACTGGAACAGAAAGTCCTCTGCTGGTCATGAAGGGAACTGCAGTCTTGCTGCGAGGAGGATGGGGTAGTCTTCCATGTAAGTGGAGGTGCTTCAGCCTCCCTACTTGTTGACAAGGAAGGAAGGAAACCAGTTCCATCTAGTGCACAGTTTTAAAGAAAAAAAAAAACATGAAATCACAAACCACTGGATGGTGGCAACTCATAATCAGGCAAGAAGCAAATTTAGCAGTTTTTATAGAAACAAAATAATGCATCCTTAGAATCACTAAGTGTGACTTTCCAACACAGAACAAGAAAAGGCAGGACATGTATCTAAGAATTCAGAGCTTCCATTCCCAAAAGTGCACCCTTGACAAGGAAGCCCTTCCGTGTTCGAGTGCAGTGCGATCTGAGAAGAGTGAGCAAACACCTGAAGGGCATGGGTGACACACGCACAGCTTGCCTGCTACACCCGGTGCCAGGTCTGACCACAACTCGTGGCCATGACTGATGTCTTTTATCATTCACGCCCTGGTTTGTCTTATCCCTAGGTGTTAGGGTTCCTTCCACTGAGAGGGCCACCCTCCTGAATGTCACAAAGACATTCAGCTCTGTGTGGCTGACACAGCATAGCAGGGGACCAGTTGGACCTTTTATGCAAGGTTGGGTTGTGACCAATCCTGAGGCATACAGACACAGCCTCTCCATATCCACATACTGCTATTTGGATTCAAACAAGACCACTGTGGGGAAAGTCTATGTGAAAATACAGACTAGCATTGGTGTCTGAAAGAGACAAAGGTGAGGGTAGAAAATGAGAGCAAAGTAGCCATTCCACAGTAATGTGCTCTGAGAAAGAAGCCCCCGGCCTTGGCACCTGCTGGATGCAGCCACTCTCTGAAAAAGCCAGAACCTCCTGAGCCATAGGGCTATTGCCTGCCTGGGATGATATCTTGGGCCACTCTAATCCCCTTGTTTTCCTTAGAATGTGAGAGTTACTGTCAATGCCAATTGCCTATTTATAGACAATTCAAATCCCTAGGGCACTCACTACTTTCCTTTCTCTCTTTTAATGTGTGTGGGTAGGTGGATTTATTTGTATCTAAGATAATCCACATAGATAGTATCTCTATTTTGTTCCTGAGGGTCTTCTTTCTGCAGCCAAGGGTTTGGGTCAAAGGAGCCATCTAGAGAATATTAAATTTTTCTGACTCCATTGTTTTAGAGGTTTGGGGGTTTTTGTTGTTGTTGTTGCTGTTTTCTATTGAAGTAGTCTGAAACCAATGCATAATTACATCTTCCATGAAGTCTCTACGTAAAGTAAATACCAGTCATTTCAGAGAGGGGGACACCTGGGCAGGTTAGTTTAATCTGGAGTATTTCCTCAGGAGTCTATTCGTGGATCACTGAGTAACCAGGAGTTCTCTGGAACCATGACAGTTAGATCTCCAAAGACAAAGGATCTTGGGATATTTGGAACCTTGTGTAGTTCCTTAAATCAGATGTGTTTTTGAAAATGCTCTCACAATTCGAGTCTGTGCAGCCAGCACTCCCTTCCCAATGCTCTCTGTCCTATGGATATCTTGCATGCATTCCAATCTCGGGACACTAATGGGGACCAAAACATCTGGCACCAAAGTCAAGGTTAATTTTCCAAGAATCTCTATGTCAGAGGATGAAAATAATGTCCTGTCGCCTGTGGTCAGGTCAGTGGACCATTTTTTGAAACTTTATTAATGAGGACACATTAAGTCAAAGTGAGGCAGAAAGGTTTCTTGGTCTCTTAAAAATCCCAGTGATGAAAATCTCCTATCATAATGATCCAGTGTGTAGCCTTCCTGTGAGAGGTGTGGTTTCATCCACACTGGAAACGGAGTTAGAGCTTTAATAGTGAGGTAACAAGGGAGACAGTCTTGCCCCACTTAACACAAAATGTAGCCAAGATTCTTCTCCTCCTTCCCAGGTCTTGCAATCCTCAACCCCATAAATCATTCCTGACCCAACATGACACTAAAGCCTAGAGTTTGGAGCATGCCAAGTTTTGCACATACTGACTGGATGGACAAAACAGCTAGAACATAGTTCACTCATGGAGACGGCATTTTCCACAGACAAATCAGAGGGCATGGTACCAGTGTTCGAAAGCCACATTCAGACAGGAGAGCGCATCTGCCTCTGCCCACCATCTCACGGAATCTACACATTCCAGAAAAAAAATTGGTAAAACCAGGCTCAGGAAAAGAGGTTTTGCAAAGTTCAGTCCCTGGTGGCAACAACCAGTGGCACGGATGGAGTGAGGGCATCCCCACCAAGTCATACCCCTGCTTTGGGACACATTAACTTCAGTGAGAAGATCATCCATGCTGAGTCTCAGGCATGTCCCAGGTCACCAGAGCCATGGGGCTCAGGAACAGACAGTACCAGGACCACTGCCCTCAAAATGAGAAGCTAGCCCTCACCCTTCACAAATCCCTGAGTCAAGGAAGCCAGGTTCGGGAAACACAGATCGACCCTGGCATTGCCTTGCGATTGCCACATGCCTTGGCAGAGCAGCCAGCTCAACCAGAAATTGTGCAGCGGAGGGAACTAACGACCTCTCCACTAGCCCTGGCTTGCTCCAGTGCACACACCTGCACCCCTGTCCCTGTCCCCCAGCCCAAACAAATCATTATTTCGTAGAATGGCAGTTCCCTACCTGAGGGTGGCGCTCTCCCCCTGCCTGACCGTCACGTTGTCCATAGCTTTGGGAAAGGTGGCATCTCCGCTGCGCACCGGCACTCCTGTGGGTACAAGGAACAGCAGCCTAAGAGACACGACCACGAGGCACTTCCAGGGCAGGAACAGGTACCCACAGACCCCCATTCTCGACAGCTACAACTTCCCAGAACTCCGGCAGAGGCACGCACACGCCCCCCGGGCGAGCACAGGAAGTGGGTGGGGTGGGGAGTGAGCGCGGGGACCCAGCGATGAACTAGCAGCGACCGCGCGATGCACTGGGAGGAGGAAAGCGCGCAGACTCCTCCAAGTCTAATATTCCTCCCTCAAATCCAGCCTCAGCTCGCCAGCCTCCAAGAACCAGTTTCCACGGCACGCATCCGAGGCGGACTTTCTCCGTGCTGCCTGTGGCCAGGAAGGTGGCCAGGAAGGAGAAGCGCAAGGCAGGCAAGCAGGCGCACAGGTGCTGGTCTCAGGAGCCGCCTCTTCCCTGTAGCAGTTCAGGCATGGCACTTTGGACAGGAGTAAGCACTTTGGTATCCAACAGGGCTGTGGCTGGGTTGCATCCAGCTACCCAGATGTGGTCTGCGATTCCTCAGTCGAACAAGGGGAAATCCAGCACTTTCTTAAGTTTCAGAGCAAGGCTCGCCGCCAGAAACAATCTGGAACAATAGCAGATGGAAAGTAGAGCACGCAATAGGCGGCACTGATGGTGCAAGGAGGCTACTGCTAAGCCGGCTTCGTGCAATCCCGGACTCCAGAATCCTGCCGCAGAGCCTCGGTCAACTTCCTTGGAGCCCAGATGCGCGCCGCAGCCAGGGCTGTCTCTGCAGCGCAGCAGCAAGGCTGGAGCGGCCGGGCAGGGCGGACCTTAGCGGTCCCTCGCCTGCTCTTTGGCTCGCTGCAGAAGGCGAAGCGCAGCCGGCACCGGAGCCGCGGACGCCACGCTCAGCGGCCGCCCCCGGCCTCCGCGCCGCCTTCCTCCCGGGAGCAGCCCCGACGCGCGCGGGCCCCGACCGCCGGGGTTGTCATGGCAGCAGCTCCATCCCTGACCGCCACTTTCTCTCGGAGCCTACTCCAAGCAATCCGGCAGGCGGGTGGCACGGACTGCGTGCTCATCCCGGCGGGTGCGGGGCGCGGGAGCCCACCTTAACCCCCGCCGCGCCGGGCCAGGGCAGGGCGTGCACTACCTCTGGCCACAGGTTTTAACCATTTCTGGACTTAAAAGAGCAACCTCTTAGCAATTAAGAAGACAAAGTTACTGTGAGGGCTTAATAAGCCCTAGACATCTTATTAAGGGTCACAAACTAACTAGGAAGAAAAGAGCCTGCAGCATGCATTTGTGCACCTTTAAAATGGTCAAATTAATTCTATCAGCATTTAGAGTAGTGTTAGGAGGATGCTCACACAGTCTCATTTTTATTCAACGTTACACTACCCTCGTCATTCCACCCACCCATCCCCAAAGCTCCTTAAAACCCCATAGACTAAACAGGACCATTCTAAATAGAGATAGTCCATGAAAAAATAAATGTAAAAATTCCAGAAGCGTCTTGGTGGGTGAAATGAGCAAAATCCCACTAAATCCATTGACATGTTAGTCAAGTTCAACACTGCCTTTCTTAGCCCCCCGCCCCCTCTTCACACACACACTCTGAGTATGCTAGCCGGTAAAAGACACACAGGCATGGGCCAATGAAAGCCATTGCCGAGTTTATAGGAAGATTCTCGGGGTTCTGGGTTCACACCCTGGCATACCTGATTTCATCTCCAAGAGGTGTGGCTTTCTTTAAATCATTGAAACCCAAAGAAAGACTGGGTATGCCTCGGGACCTGTGACTTCTCTCTGTCTGTTGCAGGTTCCTCTGAGCCTACATCATGTTTCTCCCTTCACCCTAGCTCTGATGGACCATGCCTAGTCCCTGTGCAGGGAACAGAGTGGATCCATAGGAACAGTGAGAGTAGCACCAATAGACTCCCTTCTCAGGTATTTCTAGTCCTGAGCTTCCAATAATGACTTAAATTGTTCCTGGGAACAGGCGGGAGGATGTGATGGTTTTGTTTCCGCTGGCCTTTCTTTTGCATGACAATTGGGATACTATTTTTAAAAACAAACTATAAAATAACAGTTAAAAACAACAACAACAACAACAACAACTCCTCCTTCAAAGACATCCAACACCAGAGACCAAAATACCACTACAAACATGATTAGCCACAGCCGCGCTGGTATACACTATTGAGTAACCCCAGCCATTTCCATGTAGACAGCATGTAAGGATCCACATGGGTACTTCTCCCACAGTATCCCCCTCAGGCTGCTACACCAGAGGGAGGAGAGGGCAGAGGTCAGCTTTGGAATGTGTTAGCCAAATTCAAGGGCCACAAAGCAAGCTTGTTTTTTTTTTTTTTTTTTTTTCTGTTTTCATACTTGCTCAGGCAGTGCCATGAAGTATCGAGCAACTTTACGCCGGAGGTGTCAAAATGCTTGACATCAATTCATTACTAGGCCAGTTCCCTACTGTCTCCTCCAGTGACTTTTTTGATATTAAAGTCTCAGGGAACTCATGCACTATTTTTGAACCCAGGGAACCTTTTGATATACCGTGCCAAAAATGCTGGTTCATATGGCAATAGCAAATGGCTTTTTTTTGGAGCCTATTTTGTCTCATTTTCCAGTGGAAAAATATGAAAAGCATAAATTAAACTATTCCATTCAGTTGAGCTGTTCTGCAGACAGAAGGCTTGAGCTGCACTCTGCTGATTAGCAGGCTTATGAGTTTAAGATTCTCTCCTTAAAGCCACTGTGTCATTCCTAATAATCCATCAGCTATTCCTCTAAGGCCCGGTCGCAACCCCTCTTCCTAAGTGTCACACTCAGTGGAAACAAATGCTAGACACACAGAAGAGGAAGGAACTCATTCCGGTCTTTGGCGTCATTTCCCTACAGATCCAGACCCGAGACTGGAGAGGCTGATTCCTTTCATGACAAATTCTAATTCAGTCTCTTGCACCTAATTCCAGGTAGGTACAAATGAGCATTAGGTTTTGCATCTAGGAATGGGGATAATGACAACCAACAGCCTGTCCCAAGGGACCTACATACATGATTAACTCTACAGGAAAAATACTTAGAAAACCATTTAAGATAGAAGAGGCTTTATTAATACATTTTTTTCCCTGAGACTGCTTCGTTATTATGGCTAGACAGAAAAATAATCTTCAAAGGCTCCTTGAGACACAGTCTACGCTGGCCTGAATGTACTTCAGCTCAGACAGGCAGAGCATCTATCTCTGACCCTGATGAGAAGGCTTGACCTGTAGCATCCTGGTGGCTGTCCACAGAGAGCCCATCAGAATACAGGTAGCCCTCAGGAAGGACAAAGAAAAGCCACTCGTAATCTCTGCTTGGAGGACCCAGGAATCCAAACTCTATTCACAAATAAAAGTCAAGGAAGGGGCCGAAGGTCAGAGATGCCCACACAATTAACAAGACAGATCTGCTTCACTCAAACCTGCTATTGAAGTGCTTTAAAAAGATGAAGATCCAAATCGCATGTCAATTGCTTTCCCATCCCCTAATCCCTAAATATAACCAGCACTTAGTGGCTTATCTTATATCCTGTCTCTGGTTTCATAAAAACTGCTGGATTTATTTTATTTTTCCCAGAATATCTGAGTTAATGAAAAAGGGATGACAGTCAAAGCAATTTCATTATTTGTGTTCTTTATAGAAACAACTTCCTCTCTGCCTCCTGGAAAGCAGACTCCTAACGAGTGCCACCTCCACCTTCTCCCCCCGCCCTGTCCTCCTCTCCTTCCTCCCTTCTTTCTCACAAACACATATACTGTACACATAAATCAACTTGTCACAGCTTGTCTCTGCACTGACAGCTGTAATTGCTTCAGGTTATAAAAATATCTTTAGGACAATACCTTTCAATCTCTCTCTCTCTCTCTCTCTCTCTCTCTCTCTCTCTCTCTCTGTGTGTGTGTGTGTGTGTGTGTGTGTGTGTGTGTGTGTGTCTCACACACACACACACACATACATGCACGCATGCACACACATACATGCTGAGGTAGATAGGTGTGGTCTATACCTGCCTTGCCATCTATACACTGAACTAGGGTTTGGTCAAGGAGAAGCCCTGACTGACAGGCTGGGATTTTGTTTTGTTTTACTCTATGTTACCTACAGCAAGGCTGGGGTGAGCTAAAGAGCTGTGGTTATTCCACCATGCAGGAGACAGAGGAAGAGCAGTAGCTTAAGAAATGCCAGCTCTATTTCTCTACAAAGGCGAAAGGCCCCCCTCTCCTGGTAGAGATTTCAAATAGAAGCACAGGCGAGATGAAAAATGCCGGGCAGTTAGTGAGTGGCGTGACATCAAATAGATATTGGAAGATTTAATCAGAAGGAGCAGTGTAAATCTGGATAAAGAGGTGCCTCCAGGGGTGTAGGGAAGGGCTGGGCTTTGGAAAAATGCATGCTATTTTTTGCTTCTCTATGAATACAGTATCACAATAAAAAATCACTGATCATCTGGGCTACAGTCCAGTGTGTTAGGATTTCAGTGGGAAGAGCAACAGGGCAACATGAAGAGGGGAAGAGGGCCGCACGAAGAGAAAAGAGGTCAGAAACAGAGCGATCCGAGAAGAAGGAGATGAAGAAAAGGCAGGGGCATGGCTGCCTGTCCACGGGCTTTGACACCCACAGAACTTTATAAGAGATGCACAAAGCGAAGAGATTGGAGGGGGAAAGCTGTGGAGGGCAACTGAATGAGCTAAAATCAAAGTGCCAAGAATAAAAAGGGTAGGTATCCAGAGAGCACATCCCAAGAGTCACAGAGGTTGTGGCAAAATTGTCTCTTATGTAAGATTTAGGTCATAGACCCAGAGAATCACACAATGATGTGTCGAATAGGATGTGGGAAGATGTGCAATACATACCCTTCACTACAGGAAGGAAGTACTAAGGCCCAGTAGGCCATATTAGGTATAATGCTAATAATGAGCGAAGCAGGACAACAACTCAGGGCTCCTGATCCCTGGTCCAGTCATCTCCCTGTTAGTCCATGACAATGGACACAGTTGAAGAGATGAGGAGCAAACACCAGCTTTTACTGCTTCGTCTGGGGCCAAACAGACAACCACGGAGGAGGCCACACACTGCTCATATTTCTGGGTGTCCAGCGACTCCACTGAATCTGAAGCATTCAGTAAACCAGCATGTATAGGGCACAAGTCGAGAACTAGATAAAGAAAGGAGGAGCAAAGCACACCTGCTGGCCCTCCAGTTACCAGCAGTCTGGTGCTCTTGGGTTTCCCCACAGCCATTATTTACAGTGATATTCACAAATGTTGAAATTCTAGTTAATCCTGACTTGTACTCCCCTCAGCTGAGGAAAATGGGTAGAAATCTACCTTCTCCCTAAGAATCAAGCCTGTGGTGCATGTCCAGATTTCTAGGCACCAGTCTGGCTTATCTGGAATCATTGGTAAGAGTGAAGGAGAGCTGGCCCAGGCAGTGGTGGTGCACACCTTTAATCCCAGCACTCGGTAGACAGGGGCAGGTGGATCTCTGTGAGTTCGAGGCCTGCCTGGTCTACTGGTCTCCAGAGTGAGTTCCAGGACAGGCTCCAAAGTAACACAGAGAAACCCTTGAGAGAGAGAGAAAGAGAGAGAGACAGAAAAAGACAGAGAGGGAGAGAGACAGAGAGAGAGAGAGAGAGAGAGAGAGAGAGAGAGAGAGAGAGAGAAGGAGTGCACTCAGGGATGCCCTAATGTGAGACAAATCCTCTAGTCAGGAAGTCCACACAGAGCATGCTCTCTACCAAGAGAGACAAAAGTCAGGCTGTGAGGAGCTTCTCAAAGAAAAGAATACACGTATGGTATAAGTACCATAAGAAATTATTGGAAGAGGGCAAGTCCCATCAAAAATGAAAGGCTTTTACATCAGGAGCTGCAGCTGAGAGATCTTTACTGCTGAGGAGGAATGAAGAGTAAGTGCCATGGCAGAATCCTTGAAGCAGGCAGTCTTCTTAGTCCACACCCAATCTAAGTAAGGACAGAAGGGAGGCAAGCAGAAGCCACTGCTGGTCTAGTTATGTTAAGCTGAATTGGGTGTGTAACCTGGTAGTTCTGCCCCCTTCAGTAAGGTATGTGCACTCACACACCAATTCAGACTACCTTATCCCACAAAGAACAACTGCAGACTTGGGAAGCACAAAAGGCAGTGTCAAATCTTCGTGCTCTGTCATGAGGACGGGACCCTGGGCACACAGCTTTGTTTGTAAACTAGCTGGGTTCATGGGACCAAGCACATGGAGATGCTTTGAGGCTGTGCAAAGAGATACAATCGCTCAGTCTAGAGCCTGGCTTCTCTCGTGGTTTTGTGTGATACCTGGAGGGCTTGTGCTGGGCTTGTCAGGAAGGACCCAGAGAAATTCATTCAGAGGTCGGGGGGAGTCTAAGAGAAGAGCACGAGCCTGGAGACAGTCATGGAATTTACATCAGGAGGGAGCCTCATACCAGAGAGAGAGGAAAAGCACCACGCAGGGATAAGACAGAAAGAAGTGCCTCCCACTCCAAATAGGAAGATGAGTGACCCACCCTTCACCCCTCTGTCCCATCCCTGAATATCTTGCCAACCAATGGTTGATGCCTACTCGCAGAAGCCTAGGGGAAAGAACCTGTGCTCGAGATCTGCCTTACTCTTTTGGCATTTGTCTAGGTCCTTTGAGCTCTCCTGTCCCCAAGTACACACTGGAAAGGTAGAAAGAACCCAGGGTATAGGAGTCTATAGGTATTGGAGAAGATACCTCCAACCCATCCTAAGTAAACCGCACTTCCAGACCCTCTTCCGGGAGTTCCTTAACCATTCTCTGCCCTATGTGCCTACTGCAGGAGAAACCCCTTGGCATCTGCAAGGTCCACTTGATGCAGCCTCCACTTCCAGCAAGTTGCTTGGTCTTCTAACCCTTCCAATACCCCAAAGCAGTCAGTGCCATAATCCTTCTAGAGAGGTTGCCTATGGGCATCAGCTTACATGAATATTCTCACCTACACACTACCTATCAAGTGTAATGATTGCAGGAAGCAGCTCAACTGGTCAGGAGCTGGCTTCTGATACGAAAACAGGCCTATGCACGGCAATCTCTGCAGCCTTGGACCTGGAGCACATCCAAGACAGTGTCAGGAACATATACCTTGCATGCCTTACAGTTTTTTTGCCAAAGTATCCCCTGCTGCCTGCATCTATTCCTAACTTTTTATCCACATTTTCCTTTAGAGGATTTGACTCTTTGTTCCCCAGCTCAGAGCAGAAACAGAAAAGGCCAATCTCCATGAGATGAGAACATGCTCTAAAGTATACTGCTGCAACTAGACTTTTCCTAGTAATGATTTCTACCCAAACATCGCTTTGTAAACCGGAACACCTGGGTCCCAGTTCCTCGCAGCCCATCAGCAGAACTCACTGCTAATTTGGAAATGTTAGGACGCTCCTTTGTTGAAAGAACCAACATTCTACGAGGACGGTGGAACACTGTGACGATCTACCAACTGATTCATTCCTGAAGGACTAAGAGGGTGACTCCAGCCTATAATGACAGCTCTTGGGATGTCGGGATCAAGAGTCTGCAGTTGCAGCCCCAGCCCACCACTTCCTCACTGTGAGGAAGTACCTGGGTCTCTACCTCCTGACTTCTATACAAAGAGTTTGGATTGGAATCTTTCTAAGTACTCTTTCAACTCTAATAGACTGTGATTATGATGCTCCTCGGCCCTCTTCTCAGAAGCAGTTTACCCTTCAGCGTCACTTAGCTGTTCCTCCTGTGCAGAAATAGCCTCTTCCTCCTGCCCTTCCACTCTCCAGTAAGCCAAGGTACCACTTCAGAATTCAGAAAACCATCATCCAAGGTAATTAATGAGCTGCCCCAGATCTAAGGCAAGCCAACGGAGGAGTCAAGATGATTAAAAGTCTTCCGATAAAGGGTTTCTTTAAGGAAAAGAAAAATCCCACAATGCATCCAGCAATGTTAATCTTCAATAAATACGCTGTTAATATTTAGCTGGCATTTATTTAAACTTACAGTAACTGTCCTATTAAATCTAAATTAATTGCCCATTTGGGAATCTTCCCCTAAAGCTTAGCTGGGACATGGCTGTCTAGATCATAGCCTATACTAGGCATCTAGCCATACAGAGAATATTTAAGCCATTCTTCCAAGACTCTGCTATTGGAATAGCATGGCAGCAAGGTGCTGGAGACAAACTAGGCTAGAAAATTGTCTGTCCTGTGACTACCTAGGAACCTCGATGCTTCTGCTTTTCAGTACGAGACAATTCTGTTTCATTATTGCTTTTAGTACACAGGGCACATTTTCATTCAAGAACATAAATGCGCTTTGAACCCTGCTTCCTTCTGCCTTTTTACTCCTTTTCCCACCCATCTCTGTTCCCTGGGTCATTTTACTTCTATTGTCCATCAGGACCCGCCCCCTTCTAAACTTTGTCATTTAGACTCACTCTTCTTCCTTTTGTCTCATTCTCATCCAGGTTTCATAAATAAGGTGTCTGTGCATCACAATCAGTTGTGTTCTTCTCTGTATACATGCACACACATATAACTACAGCTTACATACAAGCGCAAATAGAAATATGCCTTCATGTGTCACTAAAACCATTTTGTAATGGTGATCACCTATAAAAGGGCTGTGAAATAATCCTCGCGCCGAGCTGCTTTGTCAGGGGTAGACAGAGTGTAATTGGGTAGAACTGATCTTTGCTCTTCCTGGAATCAATCAATATTGTTTTATTATACGTGTGATCCCTGCTGAACTTCTGGGATTTTATTTCACTATGATTAGAGCACATTTACATTTGCTCGCGTGCTTACACTCACTGGCTACTTTTGCTTGTGAGAGGGGGATTTCATACAAGCACAGATTTCAGTCACACAGGTGGGTGCTCAGGCAGCATCCGCTTTGAACAAAAGTGTCCAGGAAGACTCGAATCCAGCCTTTCCTTAAGGAAGTGGGAACAGGATGAGGCTCTCATAATCCTCTCTAAGGTTTCTGAAGGCTTAGTTGGGTTTCTCTCTGTTCTGTTTGCCTCTCAAGGAATGGAGACAGGTGAGTTTTAGCTAAGGAGAGAGGTGGATAAGACAGACGTTGAAGAGAAGGAGGGCAGAGAGGGAGGCAAGGCATCCACCCTTTGTAAAAGGACTGCTTGTGCTTACCCCCTTGCGGAAGGTTTAAGATTTTGTAACTTCTGTGGAAGTCAAGTATCTTTTTTTTTTTTACAGTTTTTCTACGTAAGCCCATACAAACTATTGTTTGTTTGTTTGCTTGCTTGCTTGCTTGCTTGTTTGTTTTTCTCCTTTCAATTTCTGTCAAGTTAGACTGAAGACAGTACAGGATCCTCACAATAAAAGAGATGCCTCATTTCCCAAAACTTCTTTATTCTTCATTTTACTGACACTTAGAAAATGGAGAAAAATAAATGGCATTCTGAGCTCTTCTGTGGTCCTTTGTTGCCTCCTCTGTTCACCCTCACACAGTAGAATTTGGAAGGGCATTGCTGATGCTTCAAGACCTTGGATCTCTCACCTCCTAGGGTTCAGTCCCTTGGGCTTTTTTCTACCCAGAAAGTAACAGCTTCCCTGAACCTCCTGTAGACTTCTTCCTTGAAGTTTATCAGAGGGCCATAGGAAGCAATAAAGTGAGAAGAGATACTAGAAAGTTCTAGGCTTGATTTACCTGAACTCAGGTAGCTCTAATCCCGGAGGAGGGCAAATGAGGGTGGGGGATGTTGTGAGTGTACATGTGAATCAGGCATAACATATGAAAATAAATTACCGCAGCTTTCACAACAGTTTTGACAAGGTGTCAGGATCAAAGATGCTTTCAAAAAGTGCATGATGAGAAGTCTCTGTTTTTCGCTCTAAGGCAGAAAACTAGCTTAAAGTTAAGATGCAAATCAAGCATAGATTGGCATGTTTCTATAAGGAGAGTGTTAATAAAAGATTACTCAAAGGACAGTCGCTAGGACAAATCAAATAGAAGTTCTCTCTCTCTCTCTCTCTCTCTCTCTCTCTCTCTCTCTCTTTCTCTCTCTCTCTCTTCCTTTCTGTGAATGATCTGTCATCTGAAATTCAGGGGAACAATCCTAAATTTCAAAAGGCATTGTAATCCATTAAATAATTCCTCAGCTTATAGGAAGGAGCTGAAAGAGCCCACAAACTAATGTGAAAAAGTGAACAAATAGAATATAGCAGTCTTCGGGAAAATAATCCAATGTGTACTGGTTAGATATCAAGTCCTGGATGGCTAAGAGACAATGCTCTGTGGTGACTAAATATGGATGTTGTAGTTAATGGTCTCGTCTTTAAGTTCAGGCTCCACGCACTGCCAGCTTCACCTTGAACCATTTTTTTTTAACCTCTCAATGTCTCAATTCTCTCCTCTACTAAAATGAAATAACACTTCATTTATGTTGGCTGCAGGATTAAATAAGAAAATACATGTAGTACCCAATGGCATATTGTGTCAACCCCCAAAACAATAGCTACTGGTTTTCTCTTCTCCAGCACAGGAAAGTAACTTTGTAATCAGTCATCTCTAGAGGCTCTCTCTACATGGTCCTAAGTACAGTTCACAGTGGGACACTATCCATGTTTTCCCACAAATAACAGGATTTCCCCACCCAAAATAATATTGAATCAACGTTGTTATAAAAGATATTAGAGCCCATATTAGAAAAAAACAGAAACAAACAAAAAATATTCTTTAATTGCTGTGACAAACCTTCCAATTTAATATTCAGTTTTATTGAGATAGGGTCTTCTTTCTGGCGTGCTATGAACGAGGATGACACCATGATACCTAACTCCAAAGACACTTTTACTGTCTCTATTCTGAACTCTGCCCCTCACTACCCAATCTCTTAACCCCTCTGTCATGCTGTTTGTCTCTTTTCTCCCCCACATCTATCAGGTGCTTTCTCTAAATTCTATGGAAAAGGAACCTACCTCTCTCAGTTTCTACAGCCTCACAATGACCCAAGACACCCTCCCTCCTGAGATCTTAGCACAATAACTAAGATCTCTCTTAGGGGGGGACAGCCATTACCAAATCTTGCCAGATCTATTGTCATCTCCATACTGCAAGAAGGAACCCGGGATCTGAGAGCATCACTTTCCTTGATGAAGCCCATAGCAGCTCCCCCACTGCCCTTTGAATAAAGCTTTCAATGTTTATGTGACTTCTGAGCCCAAAGGACCCACTCATTTGCTTTTAGCTTTATCTCCTATCAGATTTTCTCCCAGCAAGCCAGGTTCGAACCTATTTCATTGAATGACTATTTTAATTTCTTTAAAAGTCTTCTTTCCAAGCTCGGGGACTTTACACATGCTGCCCTTGGGTTTTCCATGCTCAAGTCTATCAGCCTTTTCAGTTCCTAGTTTCTTGGATGAGAATCTCTTCCATTACCACAACAACCACACCAACAACCCTTGCAGCCTTCTTCCTCATAACAGCCACGATCTTCAGGGGGAACTGAAGGTCTCTCTTCTCCGATCCGTTCCTGAACCCTAGCACAAGATCTGGCGCTTAACATCCTGATGAATATTGACTGAATTTCTATGGCTGTCACAGCTTGGGGAGGTGGGGAATCAGCAATTAAAATGACTTGCTGACAAGGCTTCCAAATCCAGTATCCTTAGAAAAATGACGACAAGCGATATAAGGTAGTGGACACACACTTAACGATTAAATACTAAGACCAAAAAGGACCCAAAGAGATAAAAGTCGCCACTTAAGGGTAAAAGCTGCTGTATACCAGCATATGTGGTATCTAATTGGGAAGCAAAGGCTTGGATGAGTGCGAGGGTGATAGGTTTATTAGGTCACAGATATTTGACATATATCTATAACCTTTGAATATGACTCTCAACAGGATTGCGACTGTCCAGAGCAGGTAAGTAGGACATCTGAATTGATGTGACCTGTTGTGACCTTTCTAATGTCATGTTCCCGTTTCCCCTGTGATTCAATTGTCTGCATAGATGGAGGTAACCGAACTGTGTTCGTCTTCACCCCTGTACACTGCTATCACAGCCCATTCTAGAATACAGCTGTGTCCTTGGTGAAAGCAGTTCTTAAATGCTGCAAGACAGTGTGTGTGAAAGAAAGGGTGGGGATGGGAGGGGGAGCAGGAGAACTTAGCATTAGCAGGATCAGGTGGATACCTTAAGCTCCTGCACACACACACACACACACACACACACACACACACACACACTTCCACTCTTAGCCGCAAATGAGAGCAAGGCGTTCACTGTTTCCTGAACACTGCAGCCTGATTTAGCTCTGGCTATGCTTGGCAAGCTCCCTCCACACACTGGGCTGCTCAGGAGCAAGGTTGGTTTGTAATTCGTCTGTAAGCCCCAGGTGCTTTGCCTCACTGCCTGCCTGTGCCAGCCTACCTCCTTCTAGAGCATGATGGGAAGCAATGACATTCCATAGAATTCTCCACTTTTCACTTTAACGGGAGAGAATGATGTCAGTAACTATCAGAACCAATGGATGGTGTACAAGCTGTGTACACCATGGCTGTGTGCTTCTTTTGAATGCTTCATGAGAAGCCAATAATAAATAACTTCCATGGGGAAACTAGATCACTTCTTTTCTCTTCCTTCAGACACGGTAGAACAACACATACAAGGCTCTAAAGAGTTTAAGAAAAAGCAAGCTCAAGTCTAAACCGGGAGATTTTTATGAACGCTTTCCCTACATAAAAGTTGGAATAAGTTAGTAGGAAGGCATGTTTCTGCTTGCTTGGCTGGGATGAATAAACATTCATTGAAAACACATAATGTAGGTAGGTGATGTGATATGCAGAACTCATGCGTGTGTGTGTGTTTGAGATAATTTAATAATTACACAGATAATCAATAGCCACAAGTGAATCCATGGAGAAAGGGAAAGTACAGTGACAAGAGAAGAAAAATGAAGGGAGAGTGATTCATAACATTCTGTCTTAGCACAAGGGGGCAAAGCATATTCAATATCAGCAATATTTGTGAGGAGGAATTAACAAATAAAAACTTATATATATATATATGTATACACACACACACACACACACACACACACACACACATATATATATAGCCTAAAACCTTGCATTTCCTTAGAGGCCTGTCGACTGTACCTCCCCCACGGCAGACACTGTTTTGACTGCTTTCAATCTTCTAAGAGACAGGAGAGCTTTGTGCCCTTCTCCCATCCTTTCTTTGCAGACCAAAATAGAAGAGCTTTATAAAGAAAGTTACCTAAAGATTTCCAAGATAGCCACTCGGCGAGAGAGAGAGAGAGAGAGAGAGAGAGAGAGAGAGAGAGAGAGAGAGAGAGAGCTAAGCACAGTCAGCATAACCTCACAACAAACCCACTCCAATCCCAACATCCATCCCTGACCCCCTAGTCCTCTCCACCCAAGAATAACATTAATACTAATCAGACTATTAGCCAGGGTGCTTGGCGAGAATTTGAAAAATTGGAGGGACGATCTTATAAATTATTTTCCCAGGATATCATCTTTAAGCATTAACAGCTCTAACTGACTCTGGATTCTGGGAAGTGAGCATAATTACATGGAAATTGACACGACACAAATGCCAAGAATTCTGTTAACCTTTAATATCTTTTAAAAACTCCCTCCTTGTAATTATCTCTTTCTTTTGTCCTAAATGTTACTGATGAATATGTAGCGGTGTAAGTAAACAAGAGGGTAGACGGACTGTGGGATCTTGGGCTTTGGAATTCTAGGGTTCTCCAGATGTTCCATAAGATACCAAGTGATAAACAGCGCACTTGGAGTTTGGCTGAATCCAGAAGTTGTCTCCATCGTGGTATTTTTTTTTCTGCTCCTGGTCTCTGCTTAGAATTCTCCAGGCCGGGTGGAGTTCCTTTGCAATCGGAATTATAGTGGAAATGCAGGTGTGAGGCCGTGGGAGTCTAACGCAATTCCTGACCTGTTCTGTGTCTTTGCAAAAGTCACCGCGCCTTTTCCGTGCTTTGGATTGCCTTTCTGTAAAGCGAGTGTGATGACATTTAGCTCTAACTGCAACAATATTTGCATAGTGCTGTAAACTTTACAGAAGACATTTACATCTCTTATCTCACTGATGTCTGGGTGTCCTATGCTTTGCCCCTCCCTTTCAGACTCCGCTACCGTCACCACGGTTCTCTTGTGTTCTCTTATTCTCTATGTACCATCTTAATTAAGTCTTAACTCATCCCTTGGCTTCCAGCCCTGCTAGAACTAGTCCTTAAGGGCCAGAGCAAACTTCTTGGCGTGGGAAGTTGAATGGGTGTTGTTCATCACTCTAACCGGGAAGCAAGGGCTTCTATCAGGACCATGAGGCCAGAGAAATTACACAGTCAGCAATGTGCTGATTGGTCATTTGTGGATGTCAAATGCTTTCCAGATGTTTAGGTGAGTGAAACCTCTTTTCTTCTTTTCAGCCAAAAATTGTATTTCACTTATCAAATAAACATGCACTCTCTTGCTTGGTTTTAATGTTTACTGAGCCTCTAAGAATGTACCATCTTGCCAACCATGCAAAGATTGCTTGACTTGTTCAGATCTTTACCTAGAGGTGTCACTAGTTCGGGAGATTGCATCAGCGGTGGGAATGTTTACGGGGGGGGGGGGGAGTCACTACTTGTACATGTCTATGACAGCCTACAATCGGTATAGCTGCCACGCTCACAATCACTGCACAGATGGAGGCAGCTGTGCTCCACTACGTTCCATGGTAAAGCTGTGTGGCCCAAGATTTGTTTTATATTCATCAACAATCATCTTCTATTAATTTTAGAAGATTCAGCTAGGATATTACATAGGTCACTTTTGAAGTAGGTATGGAAGTGGCTTATTTTAATTAAGAGTTTAAGTTTGATATGGTAATAAAGATATACACTGTTTCATATGAAATAGTGTTTAGTTAAGTTAAATGAAAGCTGATATACACAAATTAGTTGAATCCAGCTTTATGCTTCCTGGATCGATCTCTAGTAAGTTTTAGCAGCTCTGCCTGGCTGTGGTAATCTTGCCATTGAGAACTGTGCTAGGTGTGTGCCACCACCGCCCAGCAAGGTCGAACTCCAGCAATAGGTTTGCTCTGACCTCACTGCCCCGCCCCCATTGACCTTCAGTAACTCAATCAACCTAAACCAGGAGTCCTTCCTAGACTGTCACAACTGATAATCATAAACTTTACATGAAAGAAACTTTCAGTCATTCATAATTTTCTTATATACCATTCAGGCAGGATCAGGGTAAATTCCACTTCCTCCATGAAACATTGTTTGAACTAATGTTCCCCACTACTGGAATATATCCTCTTTAACATGTGTGTGTGTGCATGCATGTCTGTACACGTGCTATATACATACACATATATGCTATGAACATGGACATATATCACAATATTAAGTACTCACGCTATCCATACATCTATGTAATATTGAATGTTTATTATGTTTGGGTTCTTTGTATTATAGATGGTTGTGTATTTATTTGATCTCACCTATTGTGACTTAGATAGAAGCTTTCTGGAGGAAGGTGCTTTTATTCCTGGTTTCTTTATTCACCTTCCCAATGCTGTCCATGTGTGGGAATGAGCATGTAAGTTCAGTAAATAGTCATTTCATTGAGCTATACCTCCATCTCCGTTCCTGCATCAGTCTAAGCACTATTATCCTTCCTTCATTCATGAGGAACCGGAACTCTAAACCTGGAAGGTTTCTGTTTGTTTGTTTTCATTTTGAATTAGGGATTGTTTTGTCGATGAGATCTCACTGGGTAGCCTAGCAGGCCTGAGACTTTCTACACTGATCAGGCTGGCCTTGAACTCCCAGAGTTCCACCCACCTCTGCTCTAGAAGGGTGAGATTAAAAGCGAGGGCCACAATGCCCACTTGGGTGATTCTTTTATGTAGAGCATCAGGTGGGCATGATGGAAAGGTAGAAGAAATCATGACTTTCAGCTCATTCAAGGTCTGGGTCCCCGTGTAGAAGAGATCTAGAGGTTGGCCCATGTTTTCATAGCCGCACACACAAAATCAACTAATTTCCGCATCGAAATTCCAGTACAGAGGTTAGCATTCCTCTGACTTCATGTGCAGCTGCCAAGGCACAGACTTCCGCTTCTGAAAGCCTCCTCATCCCCTAACAGACTTGCAGCTTTCTCCATTTTAAGATTAGATTCCAAGAGATTTCAGGCAGAAGTAAAACACCCGCTTCCCAGAACCTTCCAAAGGCTTGCTGGTGGCGGAAGGGTCAAGTTCCAGCTGTGCTCCCTGGCCCAGTGCCAGCCCTGACAGAGCCCATCCATCACAGCTGAAGCCTGCCCTTCTCCCACGCAGCTCGGGTTGGAAATGGAAGTGGCCTTTTAACAGAACATTGTCTTAGGATTGTGTGAAGCAGGGCTGACAGAGAAAGGAAGATTCATTCCTGACACCAATCATACTAATATCTGTCACCAAAATGACATTTTCCCTTTAATGATGAAGAATGCATCAGAATAGAGGGAGGGGAATGTGCCGCCTTCCCTGTGCTGCTTTGGCCCCGGGAAGGAGGGAGGAAACCTCTGCTGCTGGTGGCCTCAAGGTGGAGCAGGTGAAGAAATGAGGACCAGCTCACCAGTGAACAAAGAAAACTCATGCCTGGTTTAGAAAAGCAGGCTTCACGCAAAGAGAAGCCTCTGAGTTAGGGAATGTCACTAAGTAATTTTTAATCCATTCCTCATGAAGCTCTCTGTCTGGTTTTTACATAGAACCATCTCCATATTTTTCAGGCCCTGAGCTGAGGGGGTTCAGGACTAACTTTTAGGGATGCCATGTACAATTCCCTCACATGGAGTTAGTAAGCCTCTGAAGAAAGTAGCTCTTCTGAGTCTCGAGCCCTGGCCTCTGGGATGTGAAAGGGCTGAGACCAAAAGTCCAGGCAGAATGCAGGTTCCCTGTGCGTACCCAGGGACCAGTCTGCGGGTAAGTGTGGTCCGTGGAAGAAAGAGCAGACACCAGAGAGCCACAGTTCCATAGACCAAGTGCACAGAGAAGTGAGGACTGCTCCAATCGTGGCAAATGCTCCCTCCCTCAGTAAGCAGTTAGAAACAGGGTGGCTGTCCCAAATGCTCGCTGGCTACTTCTCAATTTCAATGTCTCTCTATCTAGCACTCCAAGGATGGTGACATCTTCATGAACCTTTCTTTCCTCTCCTCTTTCCCATTGAAAGAACCTGTTTCACGTGGTATTTATCCACGTACCTCTCTTCTGTGGCTATGTATGGCTACGTCACACAGCAAGTCAATGTTGAGGAAGTTCACATACGTGAAAATGCAGCATGCATTTTTCTCTCAGGACCCATACTTAGGTTCTTATGGTCAGGTGATTGAGGGAGACATGAAAAGGGGAAGCTGCTTTCTCTTAATTTCTCCAGAGGTTCTCCTGTGCAAACCTTTGCTGAATCATTAGACACACCCTGCCTACTTCCAGGTCTCTCTCATGGCAACAGTTGTGTTAGGCCTCTGAGAATAAAGGGTTTGATTAGTTGCTGTTGAAACCATCCAAATAATTCTATTACCTCCATTGCAGAGAAGTAATGAGGTAACTTGTAAGGACAATATATGTGGATTCCTGTATCCAGTCTCTAACTTGTTCTAGTCTGTGTCCCGCCGGCTTTCTTTCATCCCCTCATGTACTCTTACAAACATTGGCAAGCCTAGGAATCACGTGACTCCAGGGGACTTCTGAAGATTTTAGACTTTCACAATTCTCTGCAACGTTAATTAGCACAACACCTACACATTAGTTAACCTGCCAGCGAAGCAATGCTGCATCATCATCTTCTTTACGAAGAAGGAAACTGAGTCATTTACCTCCCCTTATTTGCATGAGTGGGCCTCTGGCTCCCTACCCCTTCCTCCATTTTCCATTTCAAAAATAACTTTAGCCAAGCAAAGACGTAGCTTTTCACAAACTGTTCATCTGAACAATTGAGATCCCAAAAGGATTGACAAACATCCGGATGGTTTAAGGCAGAAGTCACAATATGAAACTCTGAAAATAATTGAGACCATGCTGTCTACATCCTCAAATGGGGTCAGATAGGCTGTTCTTGGCCTTCTGTGTCTCCTTGTGTCCTTTCAGACACAAAACTCCCCAGCAAGAGCTCCAAGGCCCAGAAGGATGTCTAAACTCCAAGAATGACACTAAAAGTCTCTGCCATAATGGAGAGAAAGGATAGGCAGGGCTGTTCCCAGGTATGCTCAGCAGGCAATGGGAGGAAGCTTCCTGCCCAGAGGCAGTGGTGCTAACCAGCCCCTCTGGGGGGGGAGGGTGTCAAATTCTATGAGACATCAGGGATCCCACTGACATCTTTCTATCAGAAACATATGTTCTTGATTCCCAGAGAGTCAGGCACCACTGACAGAGTGGGCAAGAAACACACTTTCCCTGCTTCTACTTCTCATGATGACATCAGTTTCCTGAGAGGAAAAAAAAGGAGGAACTTGGGTGAGAAAAGATCCTAATGCTTGTTGCAGCCTTGTGTTCATTAGAAGCGGGCCAGACTCGTGGTCTTTCTTAGCAGCTGTGCAAACCAATGTCCAGCAGAGGCACCATGGTGATCTAACATCCAGGGGTTGAAAGCACTGCGTGCCCTGCTACCCTAGAATCAGGCCATCACCTCCTGACGATAAAGGGCAGTGTGTTTACCAACTGCTTAAGTGATATGATGCAACATGCAAACACGCTTTTAGTTTGCATGAATGACTTTGCTCATAGAGTATTTGATATAATACACACACACACACACACACACACACACACACACACACACACAGACAAGTCCACAGGAGGTCTGGGATATATATACGTGTGTGTGACAAAACTTTCTACTTTCACGGCTGTAACAATCACAACTGACATTAAAATGTTGGGTCTGATGGGAAAGATTAATACATTGCGTCCTTGTGCAATTTTAATTCTGCTCCACCTATTCTGCCTGGAAGAAGATGCGTTCCCACTTGGCAGATGAGTAAAGTAAGGTTCACATTGGTCAGGATGCTGACAGAGTTCCCTCTGTGAATTGTCAAAGAACTCAGCTTCCAATTGAGTATTCCAACTTCATTTTTACTTAGCAGCTCTTAACTCAATGAGGGAGTCTAACCTCCCTCCTTGAGGAATGCTCTCTCTGCTGTGGCTCCTTTGAGAGGACAAAGAGTCCTTAGGATAATGGGAACAATTTATGAAGGGCCAGAGGAGCAGAGAGTGAGAGTAAGGATCATTGTTAACAAGTGGGACCAGAGGAAAAAGCACGAGGCTCCGGGCAGAAAAGCGAAGCAGATCCACGGTGCCAGAGCAATGTAACAAGCCTGCTATTCACACTAAGGCACTTCTCCCAATGTCTGAGGAAGCAGCAATCTGTTGTCCGCAGAACAAGGGGCAGGATTGATCGACAACACTGGGAGCAAAGAGCAAGCAGCACTTCCCAGTGGTAAGGCACTGTGGGAGGCTTTCTGGGTGCTGAGCTCCGTCAGGAGAACTGAAGCCTGCTGTCTGAAAAGGTGTCTGCTCTGGGTGTGATGGCCAAGCTCCTTGATGCTGTGCAGCATGTGGCCACATAAAATGCTCACTTTGTTCCATGCTGGGAGTAGTCCCGGTAGTGATCAGACATCCATCCTCCTGCAAGTCATCTTCCCAAGAAGTCCCCACCTGTGAGGCAGCCACCACGTGTGGCTCCCCAGCCTATACATGTATCTGATAAGTATAATGCCCTTCTCTAGATACCCCCCAACAGATCCCCTCTTCTCCACAAGTGCCTCTGTCATGCAGGTGAGGACAGACCTCTTTCTTCTGAAGTTCACAGAACTTGCTTCTACTATAAGGGGCAGAACACACTACCTTGGGGGCCAGCTGAGTGCAAACACAGGATGTCCATCCTCCAAAAAGAGACGCTGTCGTCTCTAATGTGTTCATCTTTTTATTACATCAACTTCCTTTAGCATTAAAAAAGACCCAAGGTGGGGCTGCAGAGATAGCGCTGGGATTATGAGCATGCGTGCTGGTTCTTGGTCCATAGCATCTGGTGCCCTCCTCCGGTCTCCCTGGCACTTGTACTCACATGCACGTACTCCACCCACATCCACATACAAACAATTAAAGATAAAAAGTCTGAAGACAATCTGTTGTTCTTTTGGAAAACTACAACTCCCATGCTCCCCCTGGACTACGGATACCTGTGCGCACCTCTGCGCTCCCCGTTTAAAAGGCAGGGCCACACGAGGCTCTCTCTCTCTCTCTTTCTCTCTCTCCTCTCTCCCCCCCCTCCCCTCTCATCCTGCCTTTTCCTCGTTTGTCCCACATCCTTCGTCCTTTTGTGTTTCCCTCCCCCATTAAAGTGGACCCACGTGGGAGCCGCCGTGTCGTGTCTGTGTTTGTTCCGCCGTGCGTGTCTGTCCTGTGTCCCGTGTTCAAGAAGAACACCCCCTGCCCCCTTTTATTATTTTTTAAGAAGAACACAATCTATTTCCAAAGGCCTTTGGTACCATTTCCATTACTGCTGTCTGTAATTACTCAGCCACAAATAAGGCTGCACTTCCGGGTTCTAAAGGCATGCACGTGCAGACAGGCCCTGTGTGACCCACGTGCACACATGAGCGGTTACATCCACGCACGCATGAGTGCTTACATCCACGTATGACTCAGCTAAATCTTTGTGCGCATGCGTGAGCCCTTCATCTGCGTCAACAGCACATGAAGTAGTCATGCCAACACCCTGTGCGCATGCACTAGGCGGCTTTTAAAAACCGCTGGACACACCATCTTCCTCTCTATCTCTGCACACCCATTCCCAAGCCTGTACGCACCCCTTCTAATAAACTCCTAAGCGGGTTTGTTGCATGTTCCGTATTTCTTTCTCACTCATGCAGTGCCCAGGCAATTTCACTGTTATCTTATGGGTCAGGAATGAAGGCCTAGAGAACTGTCCAGGAAGACAAGTCCACAGGGCTGGGCTGGAGTCAGTTATGCGCTTGCCTACGTATCTGAAGCGAGACCAGAATGAAAAGTTGAAGGAATAAAGGATCCCAGACTAGAGACACATAACAGTTGAAGAAGAACCTTCGAGGAGCCGCATTTTGGAAAGGAACCTGTCAGGGAGCGTGTGTCCAGGATGAAAACAACGATAACACTCATCATAGGCTTTTCGGCAGGCATCTGGGTGGTGATGCTTATTCAAATGACTAGGGGTGGTAGTTTTTCAGACAATCTTGCTTTTATATGTTAAAGGAACAGAACATCAATCTAGCACTAATAAAGGATGAATCGGGATTGCTCATATAAACCCAATTGTGCAAGCATGCTTCACAGCAAAGGAGAACGTTTATGGATTTCTTTGTTTCAGCTCCTGTAAGCCCACAGAGCTCCGCGATCCTGCCTCAGAGCCCTGCTCTGAGCCTTCTGCCAATGGCTATTGCGACCGGCAGTCTTACCATTATGCTGCAACACCAATTAATTGCAATAATGAGCAGGCTTCACATTTAAGGAGACTCTCAGCCTGCTCTCTAGCGGCTTCCAAATTTGTTTAGGAAGCTCTGTCTCCAGGAGGTTGTGATGTGGGTTCCCGAGGTCAGAACTGCCATGTGCACATGCGAGCGTGCTAAGCAGGTGTGTGCACTATCTAGCAGAGCCCTGTGCTTTCTTTCAAGTGGGTGAACTAGGTCAGGGAGGAAGGTAGTGTAGGAGTACACTGTGCTGCCAGGGAGATGAGCTTTGGGTGTGTTGAGCAAGAGGAAGGAGATTGGGGCAGGGGGTGGGATGGGGGTTGGGTAAAGGTATTCAGTTCGGGTTACAGTAGGAAGTTGCCAAGGTGGAGGGAGAGGGTTCCTGCAGAGATGTGCACTCTCTAAAAAGACACCCAGCCCACCTGGAAAACAGCCCCTCATGCAAACGAGGTGAACGTCTGTGTGCCCAGCTCCCTTCACTTTCCCAGTGCATCCGTCTTATTTATTACAGACTCCCAGGGCCCATTCGCCCATTCTCTGCCCCCTCCCCATTCTGTTTTTCATTTACTCTCTTTCTCCTCATTTGTAACTGATAAACATCTAGGGATGAGACTGCTTCTTTTTACTGGGGACACTGGAATCCTCTACCTTAGGACTGGGTAGAAGCCTGGAGACAAACCCCTAAAGGAAGGATGTTTTCCCTTGAGGACGTCCTGATGCATTTTTTTAAAGCCCACCCACTGAGCCGTCAAAGTCACATGCAATGTGACAAAGTGGGTAATTATGTTTCACTTAGCACACATCAAATGAACAAATGGCCAGAGAGCTTGGAGTGTGTGCACCCGTGCTCGCCTGAGGGCTGGGCGGGCTGGAGGATAGCCTGGGGCTCAGCTCACAGAGTGGGTGGGGCTGGAGAATGGTTTGGGGCTCAACTCACCAGGCAATTCTAGCCCTTAAAAGAACCTATAGAGAGCCTGTAGAGGAGGGAGGCTATGAGCCTCTTTTCTGCCAGGGAGCTGAAGTTGAATCTGCCTTGTCTGCCTCTCATGTCCCTTTGTTTGGTTTTCATGGAAACCTGTGTTTATGGGGAAACTATAGACACGTTGATTACAGACAAATATTGCTGATCTCTGTCCCTCATCACCTTCAAAATGTTCCTTTGGGTGTGGGGGATGAATTGACACTTCTGAGTTCCTCTGCTAGTGCAGGAGACAGAAACAAATCACCATTGTTTCGGGATATCCACAAGTGTGCTTTGGGTGTAGGTGATCCTAGGCTGCCTTTGTCAAGGGATCTCTTTGTCTCCTCATGTTTGCTACATCTCTAGGAGGGGAAAACAGAACTAAATAAAGGCGCTAGTCCCTGCAGAATAAAATAATAAAAACTAAGGAGAATTAAAGCTTACATTTCTGGTGCTAATGCAAAGACTAGCCTTCTCCTTCACTCCTGAGGGCCCTCATCCCATCGCCCCTTCCCTGTACTCCTTCACAGTCTGTGAAACTTTGTCGCTTTAAAATTTAATTATATAAAAATCCTGTTCCCTTTACCCCCTGCGGGTGAGCAATTGTTCTGCTATTTCTATAAAACGCCACAGGAAATATGAAAATAGGAGGCAGGATTTGGAGCAAGACTGTTCCTGAATGCCTGTGGTTAGCAGCGTCAGAGATGGCTGCATGGGTTTTACATCTGTCACAAGGAAGTTGAAGGTAGAGAGGGAGGAGAGTGGGGGGAGAGGGAGACAGACACACACACACAAAGGGAGAGAGAGAAAGAGAGAGAGAGAGACAGACAGACAGACAGACAGACAGGACTCATGGAGAGACATGCCTGAACGCTACAAGTGACTACGACCTGATGGAACTGAATGTGAGAGCTGAACTCAAAGCAAGGCAGCCTGACCCTTGCCAAACTACTCATTTCTACAGCAGGAGAGCCAGAAAGGCAGATGGGTCAAGATGAATCATGAGTTGGAGAGGAATGGACGGTATCTTTCTCTGCAGAATGAGACAACCTCTTCCAAGCGAGCTGGGCATTATCCACAGACACTTTCTTTCCGTAACCAAATAGCTAGCTGGGAGAAAGACAGGATAGAGCTAAAAAGACAGGCGCTGGGGGCTGAAGCCAAAGTGCTAATCATGGTTGGCCCCCTGCGGAAGGAAGAGTGTGGCAGCTAGATTCTCTTCGCTGGGTTTCATCTCCTGTGTAAGAGGAGGAGAACAGAAACAAGGTAACAAGAAATTCTCTCCCAAAAGGGGCCCAGAAGATGCAATTGTAAGTATTAGAATAAGAAGTTTTAGTGTAGCAATATTGCAATGAATATGGGGGAGACATCAGACCGAATGGAGGTGATGGCTGCTTGTGACTGATCCGCGCTGAGCCTAGAGCTAAGATGGTCTAAACCTGGAGATGAGGCCTGCTAAGGATCTAAGAAGCTGAGAACACTTAGCAGAAGAAATGAGTTTGTAAGTTTGAAGAACGGGTCTAAAGATGCCAGCTGACAAAGAGGGATCAAGCAATTTTGGGAATGTGATCAAAAGAGCAAGCATGGGGGGTGAGGTTTAAGAGGTAACCAGAGGCTTACTTAGAAAGAGGGGGAAGTTGTTTGTATCTGAGCAATGGTGAAGGCTGCAGTCAAAGAGCTACACAGGGCATCCTGTCGAGTACAACTGTCATTTTGCAGGAAATAAGGTTTTACTAGGGTTTTCCTTTTGCATTACAGGTCATCAACGGCTTGTTTTTTTAAAACTGTATTTAGGTGCAGTCACCAAGTAGAAATTGTGTTTATTCAAAATGTATAAGTCTTATAATCTTCTTAAATGCTTAGGTTTGAATCTAAGGCCTTCTGTAGCCCGGGCGAGCATTCTACCTCTGAGCTATCTCCATGGCCCCAACAAGATGCTTGGATGCACAGATGCATCGCTAAAGAGTTAATGCAAGCAAGCTAATGAGGATATTGAGTGCAGCACATAGTCGCTGTGCTTGTGCTAAGAGGGAATCACAGTCTACTCTGCCATTCTGGGTCTACCCTGGATCATGGCTGACAACAGCTGCCATGCTAAGTGTTACTTGGTCTTTGAACTCATTTTATGTCTGCTAGCTTCGTAAACTCCACCAGCATTTTCACAGACATTTTCGAGGAAATGCAGAGACAAGATCCAAGCTGCAATGAGCCCACAATGGAGTCCTAAGCAGCAACAGGTGACTGGTAGGGTTGAAGATAAGAAGGGGGTGCTGCCAAGACAGGCCTGTCAAAGGCCATGAGAGGCTCTAGCATTCTGGAAGTGTAAAATATTCATTTCTTCCTAGCTGTTTCTTCTTCACCCTGGAAAAGTCTACACAGTGAAGAAATCTGCAATTCCGGACACTGCTATGGATCATATGTATTTTCTTCATCTTTCTTACTCACTTTAGGGAACAGAAGGTCTAATTAATGCTTGATCTTTTCCAGCCTTTGAAGATGAGTGGCATCTTACTGAGGACCAGCAGGTCAGTGATGAGAGAGGAGAACCTCGTTGGGGATCTAAAAAGAGGTTCGCTTAAAGAATTTTCCCTTCTCAAAGTCCTTTTCCTAACTCGTGAAAGTCTCAATAGAGGTGCACATGAAGAAACTACCCAGTTCTAAGCTCAAGAATATGACCCTGAAGATGACAGTGGGGAAAAGATAAGATGGTGAAATGCCAGTGACATCATAGAGGTTATCAGCAGCACTGGACTGCCAGTGATTGGATTTCATTCTCCAAAGTCGAGTCTTGAACCTGGGGGTCTGTTATCAGCAGTGGAGTACAGATCTGGACAGCAAAGTAGCCATGAGATACATGCCAGGGTGACTTCTCTGTGGAAGTGGGCACTGGTGTTGTCAGATCAGTGGTAAAAGATGTTTTCATTTGAGATGTAGTGGGGGGGGGGGAAAGGCCCTTGTCCCCTAGATGTGCTGCACAGCATTAACTCACAGAATCAACTATTCTCTGTTGTTAGGCATAGATTTCTGGGGAGACCACATCATAGGTCCCGCCTCAGAGGAGAATTCAGGTGTCAGTTTTAAAGCACTAGCATACCGATGGGGGCTGAGGAGGGAGGTGCCCTTTCACAGGATGGAGAACGGTGGCTCCCTCTCTGCTGCACCCTTTCAGTGGTGCTAGTCAAGGCAGCCTCCTGGGGCTGATCATCACTAGGGAGATGAAGGGATGCTCAGAAGGATACAACTCTGGCTCAGGCCAGAGGTCTTAGAGAAGTGAATCAAGGCACCGGATGGCAACTGCCCTGAGATAAGTTACTAGCAGGCACCCTGTGCATATGGAGACCCTAATGTGACAGGGTAGAAAAGTCAGGGGGTTTCAGATTATGGGGAGTGTCTTCACTAGATAGTTGACCTGGTACAAGTGACACGCCCTCTCTAAACCTAGGTTTCTCCAATTACAGGTTGTCTATATGGTTCAAGGAGATCACGGGTGTGGCTGCCTGAACTGTTGTAGACAGTGTCTAAATGAGGGTTCTTGTTATCCTGGGAAGGTAAGTGGAGCATGTTGCTGGAGCCCACCTTCTAGATGCACCAAAGCACACACATCCAGATTCCACAAGTCCTTTCCTTCTTTCTAAAAGTAGAGCAAATGATTCAACCCAGTTATCTTCACTTCCAGGTAAATAAAACCCACATGGGAAGCGCCTGAGCCAATACCACAATGGAGTTTAATCAGAAGGCAGCTTCTTCTCCACCATGCACAGACCAATAAGTACAAAGAAAAAGCAGCCATCTTCGGACCAGGGCGAGATAAGAAGAACCTGAACTCTATGCACTGAAGGGAGGGAAGAGAAGACTGGATTGTCCATGATACCATGAGCCGCCTCTCAAATCCTCAACCACCTGATGCCAGGCTTCCTGCTCTCAAGTTAGGTTTGAACTTGGGTGTCTGTCCTGAGAAACGGAATACAGGCAGTATAGATGGTCCAGTGTTTGTCATCCCCTCCTGCCCTTGTGGAAACACTCCCTTGTGAAAGTAACCTTGGCCTTGGACCCAGTGAGCTACGGTCATGGATGGATACAAGGTAAGGACTGAGAAAAAGGAAGCGCTTAGCCAGGGCAGAGTGACTAACACAGAATTAAATCCAACTTGGGCTTTGACTCCATGGAACCCTGGCTCTTACTGGTTTGTCCTCAGTGAGAAAGTTGAAACTGGGCTGGTTGGTGGGGCTGACATGAAAGAGACAAGCTTCTTGGAACAGGTAGGAGAAGGAAGGCAGGGCAAAGACTCATCAGAACCTGAAACCTTAAGGGACTCATCCACTTCCCTTTCCCCTTGACTGATAAGAATGAGCCTATGGAGCCTTTAACAGGGAAGTCAGACTTCCTGTGTACTCTCATGCTCTAACGCCTTCTCTCAATGGTCACTGCAGACTGATTTCTTAAACAGAAAGCTCGCTTGCTCTTGGACTATAAGAAAGTGGCCTTAGGCCCACAAGCAGCCCCAGACCATCAGGGAAATTCTTGTATAAAATTTATCTTCTTCTCCATCATTTAATGGCTGCCCAAGTACAAAACGTCCCTCTGTTGTGGTGGCTGATAATGCGATGAGGCTCCATCCCCTCTGTGAGCTAATGACATTTGTGGGGCGATGACAGGTGGGGATGAAAATGGAATCGGATGGGGAGGGGCCAGTCTCTGGCTCTGTTCCCTGCTCTTTGCTGTTTCTGTCACTTCGCTCCCAAAGAAGCGTGTGGGTGGATATCTATTAGTCTGTGCATCAGAATTTTCATCTAATTTCATAATGAAGATGTTGCTCCATCAGATACAGACGACATGTCAGCAGAAATGCAGAAGGCCATTTTTATGTGTCAGCAGGCTCTCAGCGGGGGCCCCCACCTGCCTGGAAGAGTGTACAGCATGCTGATTCGAGGGGATGGCTCCACCAGGCAGGACTGAGCACCACAGATATACCAGTTCTTTGTTCTCTTTCCTGGTGACCTGGTCTTCTCCAGTTGGAAGATCTATGAGGACAGGAGGCATTGTGCCTGTTGGTTGCACATCTGTGTCTGGAACGTGAAAGATACTCAGCTTAGATGCCTGGTGACTTCACTTTCCAATGCAGTATGTCCAATAAGTCAAGCCTACCTCTGAGGACTGTCATTTCCTTTGGAAAAGAGGCCTGTCTTATTTAGGGATTCTGTTGTTGTGAAGAGACACCATGGCCAAGGCAACTCTTTAAAAGGAAAATATTTAATCAGGGTGACTCGCTTATAGTTTAGAGGTTTAGTCTAATATCGTCAGGGTGGGAAGCAAGGCAACATGTAGGCAGACATGGTGTTAGAGATGAAGCTAAGATACCTACATCGTGACTTGCAGACAACAGGGAGTGGACTGAGACACAGGGGAGTATCTTGAGCATAAAGGAGACCTCAAAGTCCACCGCCACAGTGATACACTTCCTCTAGCAAGACCACACCTACTCCAACAGTCCACACCTTCTAATTGTCCCACTCCTGTTAATGACCATTTTCTTTCAAAGCACCTCAGGGTCACAAAGCTGACCCAGTGTGGTGTCAAGAATCTCAGCATCAAGTCAACTCAGCTGTCACCCAGCTGTAACCCTGTGTTCATGTTCTGAAAGGCTCTGTATCTTAGTGTCCCCTTTCCTGGAGCTGATATTTAAGGAACCTGCCTGCCTTGTAATTGCAGTTGAGGCTGAATGGGATAAAGCATGACAGGGGCTGAAGACGGCATGTGGCGCATACCAGCCCCTCAGTAATATCAGCAAACATGAGTTCTTTCAAGAAAGCTAAGTTTTCTCCCCACCCCTTGCCCCAGTGTCTGAGTCTTTTTTCCTGGGGAGCCTACAGTTCCTGGAGGAACTATCAATCCATTTCTCAAGGCCACACTACTGTCCCACCTCAAGAAAAGATGCTGACTAACATTTGTTCAAGATTCCTGTAACATGGGTGCCAGAGTGTGGAAGTTCAACTCCATGGTTAGTGAGCCACACATCTCAGTTTTGCTTTTTCTCAAGTTATGAGACTCCGTGTGTACTAAGCATGTCAAATACATCAGTTCCCCATGTGTTTTAAATGGGGACACTGATACTATCTAGTTCCTGGGATTGCTATAAAGATCAAATGAACTAATTGCCACTAAGAGTTTAAAATAGATCGTGCATCTACTGAGCAAGTAATCCGTAGATTTCTATAGATGAATATTTCTATCTGTAGCTACCATGTAGCCGCCACTCCCGTTGCACAAAACCTTTTGGTTGGTTACACACAGGTCGGGGACTCTTTCTTTCTGTCATCTAGATAAGGATAGCAGGTCATTGTAAGCACAAAGACATAACGCTTTGTTTTTCTGGGTAGGTGACTTTGAGCGTCTATTCTAAAAAAGTACCCATGATAGAGTTGGGGACGTAGGCTCCTTTGGGACAGTAGCTTGTCGCTTTCTCCTTAACACCTTCTGCTTTAATATTTCAGATGCTGAACTTCAGCCAAAGAGACTGAGTACCTGACTGGAAGTCACAAAATAATGAGTCCTGGTCTGCATTCTGGAGCTGGTTGTACGACAGTGAAAATCAATTCTATTAAGACTTTTATTTCCTTAGCAACAGGGAAAGACTGCTTTGTTTTCTTCTTTAATTCAGAGATTTTTTGAGCCTAACTCTAGGGCATTTGAGATTCTCTTTGTGGTCTGAACAGGACCTGCTTCCCAGAGAGAGACCTAAGACACTTAGCTAGCTGGGGGTTCTGCTTGGATTTCATGCCAATCTTTGGAGCAGCCCACAGTCCCCTGTCCCCAGCTTTCACCAGGTGACTAGAGATATCCTGACCTTTGAATGTGGACCATTAACATCCTGACTTTTTCTTCTGCATTACTTAAGATGTTATAATTGGCACAAAAAGGTTATGTGCTTGTGTGTCCGTTTTGACGAGCTGCAAACAGCCGTATCAGAATGTCGGATTTCCTCATTGGTGAGACCTGCCTGGAAGAGTCTGGGTGCGGAGGCCGGGGGTGAGAGACCGTTCTTATGCAGGTGTGTGTACCAAGATAGGACATAGATCTTACGGCCCGAGAAGTCTGGTTTGTGTTGATCTGTGTAGGCTTGGCAACTGCTCAACTCAGCCTAGTCATAATTTTCCTAGACTTTTCTCTCTCTCTCTCATTGTCTATCTAATTATGAAAAAAGTAGAAGTTAAAATTAAATCAAAATTCTTAACTCTTATCAACTGCATATTTTATCAAGCCTAAATTTTTGAGTATTGCATTCAAGGGTCTCTAAAATTGAGATAAGAGGCAGATCTTAAAGGAGCTGGGAATAAAAATGATCAAAATGCATTGTATGAAATTCTCAAAAGAATTCATAAAAATATTTTTTAAAAAAGAATTGCCTGTCTAAGAATCCATGACAAATTAACGTGGAATAGTGACTTTATATTCTTTTCTATCTTGCAGACTTCCCCATTTGAGTTATGAATAGACTTTCCCTCCATTTACCCCTCACAAAAGGCTCAGCTTAAACCTTCTCTCTGCGACTCTCCAGGACTGAAGTGAGCAATATTAAGCATGAATATAATAAAGAAGCTCCTCTAGCACGTTGCAATGGTTAATATTTCGTGAGTCCACTGGATAGGACCATAATATCCAGATATTAGATCAAACATTATTCTCAATGTTGCTGTGGAAGTATTTTTAGATGTGATTAATGTTTAAATCGGTGGACTTTGAGCAAAGCCGATTATTCTCCATAGTGTGGACAGACCTCATCCAATCACTTGACGGTTTTAAATAGGAAAAGACTGATCTTCCCTGAAGAAGAAAACATGCTGCTGCAGATTGTATCTGGACTCAGGCTCCGACGCCAGCTTTCCCTGCTCTGTAGACCAATGACCTGCAATAGCTTGGCAGTGTCTCCACATGCAACTTTCCTCTCTTCCTTTCTTCTTTCCTTCCTTGTATCCATGATTCTTTCTTCTCTCTCTATCTTTCTATCTCTTTTCTTTTTGTCTATGTGATTTCAACTATGTAGCCCAAGCCAGCCTGGAAATTGGAATCCTCCTATCTCTGCTTCCTGAGTTCTGAGATTACAGGTATTAACCACCAAGCTCAGCAATCCAGTTTCTCTCATTCTCATTGTATATACACAAGGACATATATGCATGTGCGTGCATGTGTGTGTACATGCACACACACACACATGCGTGTGTACATGTACACACACACACACACACACACACACACATCCCTAAGGGCAAGACATTCTCTTATGTGTTTTTTGTTTTTATAATGTGACTTTCCTATGAATCTTCCCTTAGATTTCACTCAGTCTTCGAATCCACTATTAATTTACATTAGGGAAACAGAGGAAAGCCATGCCATCATCCTCCTCTGCTAGGGATGGAGCTGAGCCCACCATTCCATCACCCACCATGTCTTGTCTACCACTGGGCTGTCCTCACCTGGCAGTTTCCATCTTCTATGTCTGTATCCTCCAGTATCCTTTTACCCACTGAAGCTCCCATTTCTCCCTCAGAGTACACAGAGCCCGACAGAGAGATGCACTCCGTGATCGCAAGCAAATGCATTGGAGGTTGAGCACCTGACATTCCTGTATCTCCAAGGTCCCGCTAAGTGGATGCCAAGGATAACTTTTTCTCCCCTAAACTTCTTTCACTCGCTTTTTGTCAGAGCCTCAGATACAGCTGGCCACTGTATCTAATCATTATTCATTGTGTGGTGTGGGGTTTCTTGTTTTGTGTTGAGATAGGGGCCTCTTCATTACCTTAAAACTCTGGTGAGATCTTCCTGCCTAAGCCAATCAAGTAGCCAGGAAGTCATCCCCACACCCAGTTCTCCAATGTGGTGTTAACCCTAGGGTCCACTATGAGTTAGCTGCCTCTCTGTGGAAGAGGCTGTGCTTGTATGGGTGTGCGCATGTGAGTGTAGTTGCCACGTCACAATTCCCTCTTAGGTAGGCTTTATTATCCTATTCTGATATTCAGCAGGAGCCAGTAAATTAATCACAATCTGATGGTTCAAGTGTCACCCCGCTGAGACTCCAACTTGGTGCTTCTGGCTCGAAGTCCACACACTTGCCCTTACTTCAGCTGCTTCCTTAAACCACCAGAGTGGGACTGAAGAGGGAAGTGCTGCTTGCCCCTGTCCCTGTTGTCTTAATTTGTCAGAGGAAACACTCCATGTGCCTTAATGAGGACAGCGGAAGGGAAGAGAAGTAACAAATAATGGGGACCTAGACTCGGCTGCCAGCTGAACAAAGACCTCCACATGAAATGAAGATGTCATGAAATCAGGGATGTAAAAGACGGGACATCTGTATAGAAAAGCAGATCAGAATGGAATGTATTTTCAGTAGGAAGGGTCTTGACAAGTTGCATGGAAACACACATCCAGGAATCATCCAAATTAGTGATTTGTCAAATGCAGTTCTAGAATGTTCTGTTTCCTGTCCCAAGCATATTTTAAGCATGTTGGGGTTGTTTTTGTTTGTTTTTGTAATAATAGGTAAGGGTTATCCATCTTTATCATTTTTTACCTACCGAAATGGATTCAGGATGCCAACATCTTTGCCTGTAGGGTTAGCATATACCACGACTCGGCCCAAGATTCTGTGATCTACCTACATATACTTTAGCTTTAGGACAGAAGACAAAGGCAAGACTTTGAATTTGTCTTCATGGGTGCCACAAGGAACTTAACAGGAACAATTATTTTTCTGAACAATCAGGCTGTACACCAAATGCGTGAAACCAAGGTTTAGTAGACGTCATCCTCAGAATACAGATAACAACCCAAAAGCTATGGGGAGGCTATGCACCCTTAGAACTGGCAGGGATTTTTCCACATGCAATTGTCTATTGTGTGTCTGCTTTGATACCTTGCACTAGACTCCCAAGTCCAGAGCCCTGGGCAGAAAACTGTGTGAGAAGCTCTACAGCTAATCCCCAGCTTAGACTTTCTTTTCCTGGTGCCCTGTCCTAGCCAGCACCTGCTGAGCAAATGAATAATTCCCTTTCCTCATTTGCATTGTTACCTGAAAGGTATTTATAGTCTGTATTCATCTGCCCCCTGAGTCCTCTCCTTCTCTAGACTATAATTTAGCATTAGGTCCAGTCTGTTTCCAGAACTGAGCATGGCTAGGAGTTCGGCTTCTAGAATGAATGCCAGCAAGAACTGACACTTTATAAGCCTTTGGGATGATTCAAAATGGGAGGAGATTGGGGGGGGGGTGCCACTTTCAGATTGGTCTTGGTTCTCTTTATTGAAAGTTTTATCTTATGTCTGTTGAGTTGGAAGAGATTTGTCCAGATGTCCAGATGGCTGTGTGTGTGTGTGTGTGTGTGTGTGTGTGTGTGTGTGTGTGTGTATGTCTGCATGTACACAAGTGCACTGAATGCACACAGAAACACAGAGCAGAAAGACGGAGTTGATTTTCCTTTGTCCACAATCTATTTCTCTGCTCTTTATGGCTCTATTCACTACTCTATTGCAATACTTGAAGATGACAAAAGCCAAAAAGCTATGAGAAAACAAAAACACAGGACATCACAAGATAGTCACTAACAAAACAGAACACAGAAAAGGCTCTTATAACACATCTTTCTGAGATTCCGAGGCCACAGCCCAGTGCAATGTAGGAACATTATTTATAGGATCTGGAAGAGGACAGCAGTTCAGGACAGCTATTTAAAAAGACTGTAAGAGAACACCTACAGATTGAGCTAAGAAACTTTGAAGAAATTTATCTGGAGGTCATCAAGGCAGTATGTTCAGCTTTTCCTATGATTTGGAGGTAAAAAGTTGTTGTTTTTAAATGGCAATTTCTGAGCAAATAGAATTGAGATTATTTTGAACTTAAGGCTAGTCACACCATGTACAGAGAACTACAATGGCAACGAGATGACAAAAATACTTCATTGTTCCCCTTTCTGAGAATCCTCTATTTTGTCTTGCATTGATAAATGAACTTCGTCAAACATATTTCCACTTAAAAACAAGAGAACTGACAGTCAGTGTTTGGGGAGTATGACTACAGTGCCAAGACAAATCTCCAATTTCAGGTTTCATTTTGCTTCCAAGAAAAGCTGTCCACACAATGGAGAAGTCTGGCAGGTGTTAACTTGACCAAGAACAAAGTTTACTGCTGCCAAGGTGAAAAGGTGGTCACCATGCTCCCCCAGAGATATACTCAGAGAGCCCATCATCACGTTCGTGATGTTTCTGTAAAGATTTCCCACCTGGGGCAGGATGTAAGGAAGTACCACACAGACTCAGGTCAAGGGTCCCCTTCCTGAATGTACTGGCAAATATACTTCAAGTCTGACAAGGTCCTGAGAGACAGAATGCTGGTATATTGTTATGAATTAAGGAAGAGAAGGAGGCTTGGCAACTGAACTTGATGGATTTTCTTGGAAAAGATTCTGAGCCAGAAAGTAAGACGTGTCACTGTCGGGAAAGGGTAACAAAGCAAGAGGAGGCTTTGTGGAGTGGGTGGTTGGGATGATATCAATATTGATCTCCTGGTTGTGGTGACCAACGAGTGATAAAAAAGATGGAATTGCTACTGAAGAGAAGCAAACACTGAGATACATAGGGAGGATGAGGACTTCATATGAGGCAAAATTTTAGGAGGCGGGATCCAGAAGCAAAGGACCAAAGATTAACAAGATGTGGCTACCCAGCAACCAGGAACACATCTGCTTACTTTGTTCTCTCCTTGTAGAGTTTTCCACAAGCACCCCCTTTCTCTAGTCACAGACCTCTAGTCCTGGCTCACAGACATCTGAGTTGGCCCTTATTGTGGGGTTCCCCTCTGTATGCTGGGAATATGTTTTATTACCATTGATTAATAAAGAAGCCACTTGAGCCTATGGCAGTGCAGAATAAAGCCAGGTGAGAAATCTGAACAGAGATAGAGAGAGAGAATATGTGGAGTCAGGGAGATGCCATGTAGCTGCCGAAAGAGACAGATACAGGAACCTTATCAGTGGGCCACAGATTCATGTTGATGCATAGATTAATAAAATGGGTTAATTTAAGGTATAAGAGTTACTTAATAAGAAGCCTGAGCTAGTAGGCCAAGCAGTGTTGTAATTAATATGGTTTCTGTGTGATTATTTGGGTCTGGGCAGCTGGGAATGAAAGATCAGTCTCTATTTACAGGCTCTTACATAATCCTCAAACTCATCAACAACAAAGTTTCTTCTTTGGATACAAGAGATAGATGTGAGAGATACTGGAAAATGCCCTTGAGAACCAAGATAATCACTCTCTATGTACAGAAGCCCCCAAACTGACGTCTCTAATCAGATGCAGCTATGCCCCTCATCACAGGGGCAGTGAGAACACTTGCCATGGAGAAAGGGCTATTTTCCAACATCTGGAGAACTGAGTCTCTTTATACCTCTCGGCATCCCTCCCCCACTCAAAATGAAACTATGCCCCTTTGAGCCCCAAAACAGCTTGTGTGGAGGATGGAGACTATAAATGAAATTCCATAGCCAAGTATACCGAAATGTGATTATAAAATATAAAATCCTTAAATATTGTCATCAAGATGAGTCATAAATCAGACATTTCATAGTTTCCGATTATAAATTCCTTTTATTCTGCGAGCATGTAAAGAAAGAACACTGGTACATCAACAAGAACGTAAGCATGTTCAAGAAGGGGGGTTTCGTTAGTGTTTTGAGAGCACCTGTTGCTGGGGAAAGAAGAGGTATGACTTTCTGGGTTCCTGCACTCTGTGGGTGCAGTACCTATTAGGGTCTATCTATAATCTTATCCAAATTTTTGTCTAAAATCTTTCTGGAAGTATACTCGAACATGATTTGTCCTTGTAAATTCCCAAGTCAGGTAGCAAGATGAGGAGGACTGACAGAAGAAGGCTGTGTCTCCCCAGGAAAAAACATGAGATCCTTAATAGAAGCAGGAATGTAACATGAAGTACCCAGGAACAGCTGTTGTCAATCAGGTTAGGGAGGCACAATTCCAGAAAAGCAAGTATCAGTTCAATAGAAATCATTGTGTGTGTGTGTGTGTGTGTGTGTGTGTGTGTGTGTGTGTGTGTGTTCATGTAGCACTTTGTCATTTACACGTGTTATTTCATTAAATCTTGTGCTACCTCCCCTGGCATCGCCATTGTTACTTTCATTCTATAGGCATAAAAGAGGACCATTTCTCACATCACCTGGTCCTTCCCAGCTCCTGCTGATGCTTTACTCGCAAACACCATCTCTTTCAAGGCAGCGCTAGCAAAAGGAAAATGAAAACATGGTCTCCCGTTTCTTCAATAGTGGTGCAATTTGACCTGCTTTTGGCACTGCGATGCCTCGTATGATATTCTTCTAACAGATTTGTCTAATTATGTTTTGCTTGGGCTAAGATTAAAATTAATTGGTCTTTTCACGATCAGACATCAGAGGAGTAATAGGGCCAGGCACCTGAGAAACAACTAGGGATTAAAGATCGGCTGTGGATAATCCACAATGCGGAGTCTCAAGGTGGTGCAAGGTGAGAGAGGGTGCTGAATAGTCTTTTCATGAGTGGTTAGTAGCTTGTTCGTTTGCTGACAACTATATCACAGGCTCTGTGTGACAGTATGTGACCACAGCTGCTGCCTCACATGCATGCACACCACACACACACACACACACACACACACACACACACACACACACCACGCACATACACCCAGATAGAGAGAATATGCAACACACACCACACACACACACACCACACACACACCACACACACCACACACACACCACACACCTCCATCAGAGAAAGATTCAGATATCAGCTCATACATGCTCACACATGTGTATACCCTTGTGCAGTAACCATGTACTGCCTCACATGCATGCACACCACACACACACACACACACACACACACACACACACACACACACACCACGCACATACACCCAGATAGAGAATGACAAAGATTTACAGAAACAGACAGAGCAAGCAGAAACAGAGACTAGGAAAGAAAGACACTGGATGGGAGAGCCCCAGTATGCTGCCTTGTACCATACTCCACTGCTGGATAGACTCTAAGACCTGTGGACTTTCTAAGAAAGAATAGATAAATCATTTCAGATAAGGAAAAAAGGGTAAAAAAAAAAGATGTTAGAGGAAGAAAATCTACTTTCTCCCCCCTCCAAATGCCACAGGAAAATGTCAAGGAAATTGCTTTAGTGGAAATAACAGAGGAGTTCAAAACAAAATTGCCAAGTGTCACTCCCTCGGCCTGCTCTCCCTTGCCTGGGAGGTGCCTTGCTACCTCTGCTCCATTTGCCCCTAGGATGCCACTTCTCTGTCCTCCAGAGGAGACAGGACTGAAAAAACAACCCTCCGAAAGCCTTTCAGTAAAGAGAATAATAGAGAATCTAAACAAAGGACAGAAAAAGGACTGAAGGAGAGATTTTTCTCGGCAAGCTGGCCACTTCCTGTTCCCAGACAATATCCATGAAAGCGAGGGTTGCCTTCATTTTGAATGACATCATTATCAAAAGCTCTTGTTGAGTGGTTAACTCTGTAAGCCAGGTCACAGGTCACCACCAATAGGACACTATATAAATACACTTCCGCCTTTGGCTTTCCTGCAACCTCCTGGCATTCCACGATCCTCTGAGAGATCGCCCTGATTTACTCAGGTATGCCTACCTGTTTTCTTTGTAGGTTTTCTGTTTCACTCATTATGATTCACTACGGTGCTTGGATGAAGGACAAAGAGAACGAGACTTTCCTCGTTATGGTAGACGAACCCATTCATTTAGTCATTCATTCACTTGTTCACTCAACACACACACACGGAGAAAGAAAGAAAAGATCACAGTCGTCGATCACTAGGTTATCAGCTAATCCGTAAAAGGAGAGGAATGAACAAACCTCAAATCCTACCCTCAAAAAGCATGTGCACTGTGCTAGGAAGTGATTTCAATTCTTTCAAACACTCCCATGTGTAATAAAACGTTCCTTACATGAAACACTATACTAAACTCAATACATAAATAGGGGAGGTTGAATGCATGCAGATGAATGTAGACAGACCAGACACACTCTATGGTACAGGTTCTACTCTTGCTTTTACCAGTGGCTCTGATGTTGCTACAAAGGATCCAGTAAGAAAGCCCCACCACCTCACTGAGTTCATTCTTTGCATGGCTATGCGAGGTTCTCCCCAATTAAAACCTGCAACCAAATCTCTAGCCTTGATTTTGAAAGCCTCAACTGGATTGATAATTGGTGTTATGACCCTTTCCTAGAGTAGACCATGGGCAATAAACAATGATGATTAGTTGTTTGATCATTAGGAATAGCCAACCAGTAGTCAAGCCCTTACACTATCATCCCTTGGGTTTGGGTGAACCCTTGTAGACTCTAGTATAGGCAGTCTTAGAAGCGATAGAGAAGGCTTTCCTCAGGAGACATGGTTTACACTGAATGCACTGTTAGGTCTTGGCTGAGAATGTATAAGAAATAAAGTAGCCAAGAACTAAACTACAGCCCCCCACTCTACCTCCAGTCAGGTCTCACTCATGTGATCCACTGAAAGCTACAGAACTTCAGTTTATAATCTATTTGGTATAATACACATTAATATTTACTTGATGAAGGATGTTTTCCTGCCGATGTATGCCATTTAAAAATAATTGGAAGCACATAATGATAGGAAAAAAAAAACCTCTTATTGAAGGAAGACCCTTAACACTATAGTAGATTTACCATCATAGATAGGTAACATGGCCCCTTCCATGCCTTGCCGGGCTGCCATTCAAACTGACTAAGCCTTCCTGTTAGAAAGACATGTGATGAGCCCCATTTTCACCAGTGCATATGTGTATAATCTTAAACCCTGGGAGTCCCAGTGAGGTCAGGATGGCCTTAGTATCTATTTCTTGTCATGTTGAGGCAACCGCTAAGCACTAAGAACTCTGTTATTGAGTTTAAATGTCAATGTTGTCCCCTCTAAATCTGTGATAATACCCTCTAGTATCGTAGTATAATTTTTTCATAAAATCTTAGTGAGGACACTATCAACAGATGGAGGAATCTAAATCAGCAAGTTGGATGTGTTCTTAAAATACTGCAGTGATATTTTATATTCATTGAGCATGTCTCCCTCATCTTTCTAGCTTCTCTCTCTCTCTCTCTCTCTCTCTCTCTCTCTCTCTCTCTCTC
>NC_022012.1:23631092-23633092 GCF_000317375.1 Microtus ochrogaster
CACACACACACACACACACACACACACACACACACACAGATATACACATTCCATTGGGATTTTGCAAAACGTACCAAAATTTGATGGTGAGAGCCAGAAAAATGACACTACTCGGTAATATTAATAGGATAAATATCCGCAAAAGAAAAGTGATGAGCATAGATTTTGGGTGCAGAAGCCAAATGCACGAGGCAGTCACTGGCCCTTTTGGGGAATCAAGACAAATGGAAGAAGGACACTGAGAAATTGATGAATCTCAGCAGCCATAGGTATGTCAATAACTATTTCTCCCTGGGCATAATCGTTCTAAAAGTTGCCTTCCAAAAGCCCAATGCTGCTGAGCCACATAAAATGGGAAGAAGGATCTCCAAGGTTAATTAAGGACTGGCCCCAGCTCCTGGGCTCAGCTTCCTCACCCACTTGTGGATAATGTGTGTCAGGTCTGCGTCAATCTCCTCTTTTTATTTTTCCAGGTAAACATGTGGGCTTTGGTGGAATTACACCCAGCAGAGAGTGTCTTGGTAATGAGATGTCGTAGGTACACTAAAACAAAATCTAGTACTACGGAAGAATGAAGGAAGGCGCCAACTGTGCCAAGGGAGTTCTCTGTGGGTACACAGCCTGTCTTCAGGAGGAGCTTTGAAATCCCTTGAAAGCACTGACAGTTTCTCCAAGTTTAGGCCTGAAATTGGCTGGAGCTCTTCATTCTTAATTGGGGGAGACGGGAGGCTGCGGGGAAACAAGGGGGAGAAGACAAGGTACATGATAAGAAAGGAGAGACCTAGGGGACCGTTGGTTACAAATGCAGAGAGAAAAAGGAGAAAGGCTTCCCAGGAGATCCGAGGGCAGAGTGACTCTCAGGAACAGCAGAGGCGATGGCTCTCCAGAGAGGAGCCCCAACGAGTCAGTAGGGGACACATTAACTTCACCGTGCTTCTTGTTGCATTGGCAGAGAGGAAACAAGCCTATACATGCAGCATATTCATATTGATAATATAAACAATATTTCATAGCTAATAGCAGTAGTTTTTCTGTCAAAGTATTACAACAGATTATGCTAATACTCGGCCCTGCTGTGTGTGCCTTCCTACGGTACCTCGGCTTTCCCAGAAGTCGCTCACTGCCTCGGTAGCTCTATTTATTTGTTCATGATTTATATTCTTCCTACTTAGAAAACAAGTCTGAGACAGCTTGCCTTGTTAAATATATATAAAGCCGAAGAGCGCAAATGAAAACAGAGACAGAAATCAGTTAAAAAGAAACAGATCAGGTACGACCTGGGCGGGGCAGCTGAGAGTCGTTGAACACTAAATGTAGCTTGGAGCTGCCAAGAGGAAGCGGGACAATGTATATGTTGCTGTTTGTGCTTTTTTTTCGGTAGGAGCACAAGCATGCCAGACCACAAAATCACAGTCACCGCTACCCGTGTTGAGCATGTGCAGCGATAGCTGATTGACGGACGGCATTAGCTTCAGCCGTGGTTTCTATCCCCGTATAACAGTACTTTCAGATGGGGTTTTCTCGCTGTTGCTCCCTCCGCAGGGCAGCTTGTGAATTCTGTATTTAGACTAGGTCAGCTCCTTAAATAGGCCCTGTCTGGATATCATCTACAACACCTAGCCCTGTGCTTTTGAAGCAGGTATTTTGTTTTAAAGATACATGCAGATCTCTATCTCAAATATTATGAACTTCCGGTGGTGGAAAGGGACTGAGCCTTCTTTTTGTAAAAGGTGGGCACTGAGGGATACACAGAAGCCATCTCTTTTGTTCATTACTAATTGTCAAACACAACACTGGGCACAAAGGGCTCTATTTTGGTCATTTTCTTTCTGAGAATTGGCTTCTAAAATACGCAAGCTGATAGCTTGGCCTGCAGGGTTGGGGTTAGTGGGTAGAGACGGGGTCTCATTCCACAGTCTAGCTAGCCTGGAAGATACTATGTATTTCAGTCTGTTCTTGAACTTGTAATCTTTCTTTCCTTTTTTTTTTTTTTTTTTTTT
>NC_022012.1:23633192-23648421 GCF_000317375.1 Microtus ochrogaster
TGTAGACCAAGCTGGTCTCGAACTCACAGAGATCCGCCTGCCTCTGCCTCCCGAGTGCTGGGATTAAAGGCGTGCGCCACCACCGCCCGGCAAGTAATCTTTCTTTCTGTGTTTCCTGAATTGTGGAATTGCAGGCATAGTCCCCGATGACTGGTTCATGAACTGGCGTCGTGCTATTGTGGTTTTCATTATGAAGATTCAGAAACAAAGCACCTTAAACTTGGATGCGGGAATGTGCCTGGAGGCCCAGCACAGCTGGGAGACAGCCTGAATAAAGTGATAAAGGACATTGCCTCGAGAAGAGAATGCTAACTGGCTTGGACCGTGTTTTTGATCCCAAGCTCTCAACAAGTGGCCAAACCTGGGGCATCGCCAAGCAAGGTGAGGGCTTCTGAGTTTTCTACGCCATTACTCTAGGGGCAACGACAGGTCACTAGACTCTGCTCTTAGACATCACAGAGCTAGAAAACTTCTTTGCCAGGAGGATTATCTTTGTTGTTCTTGTTTTTGCTTTCTCGCATAGAGTAACAAAGGCTCCAAAGTAAAAACAACCACCTACACTACTCAAGAGCTAAGTGGTAAGACTGAGATCCGATGCAACTCTCTGCCCAAAGTCCATCCACTGCCCTTCTGGAAATCTACCTGACAGCTGCTGTTTCCTCCCAATCTTTGTCCTCCTGAGAGTGGGGTGGAGTTGGGTGGGATGGGGTAGGGTGGGAGGAGGGACACTACTTGAAAGCACAGTTTTCTAGGTTAAGAAAGTACATTTGGACTAAGACTCCATTTGCCCCAGAACTAAGGAAACAATAGACACGTGGGACCTCATAAAATTGAAAAGCTTCTGTATAGCTAAAGAAACAATTACCCTCGTGAAGAGGAAGTCCACAGGACCAGAAAGAATCCTTGCCAGATGTGTATCTGACAGAGGATTGATATCCAGAATATGTAAAGTACTCAAAAAAAGGAAGTATTAAAAATAAATGACCCATACAAGAAATGGGCCTTCAACCCAAATGGAGAATTCTCAAAGGAAGGATAAAACAATGATAACAAATAAACAATAAAATAAATTAATAATAAAACAAATAACAATATTAACAATATCTCCCCCAAATAAAAATGTTTGTTGTCTGTGACAATTAGGGAAATGCCAATCAAAACAACTTTGGAATTTTATCTTACTCTAATCTGAATGACAACAACAAAACATCAACAAAACAACATTAAGCAAATGCTGGGATGGGTGTGGGAAAAAGTGTGCCTTCATTCACTGATGATGGGATTGCAAAATGGTGCATTCTTTATGGAATCTAGTGTTGAAAAGTCTCAAAAAAATCCTATAAATAAAACTAACATCTGGCCCAAGCTTATCAGTCCTTGCTATATACCTAAAGGACTCCACATCCTACTTCACAGATGCTTGCTCAGCCACCTTCATTGCTGCTCTACTCACAGGAGCCAGGCAATGGAACAAGGTAAAAATCTTTCAACTGAAGAAGAGATAATGAAAATATGGCCCAGCTACACAACGGAATATTATTCTGCTGTAAAGAAAAAATTAAATTATGAGCTTTTCAGGTTAATGAACAGAACTAGAAAATATTACATAGAATGAGGTAACTTAGACCCCGAAAGACAAATGGCATGTTCTCTCTCAGTGAAGGCTCTTAGTTGCAAATTTCCAGGAGTGAGTTCCTATAAAGGTGTAGTTTCAGAGCCAGGGAAGTAGAAAGTGTGGTATTGCTGGGGGAAAGGGCTGGGGAATAATAGAGAGGAGAATAGCAGGGGGCAAGGGATCTAGTCAGGGAAGTGGGGAAAATGGAGGATCCTATTAGCGACAGGGGCAACAACAATAGACATGCCCAAAAAAAGGAGGAAAGACCATAAGGCCTGGAGCCTACTGCACAAAGAACTACAAGCAACTAAGGAATTCTCAGAGTGGGAGACATAGTCTTCCTCAGGGAAGAGCACACCAGTGGTCGAATATCACACTAGTCTTATCCAGTACCAAATGGTCAACCCTGAAAACATATGTGTAAGTAACATTATGCAGACTGAAAAGGTTATATTTAGAAATATATATGCTTATATATAACAACACACATATATATGCACATATGCACATATATCATATACATATATGCATGTAACAACAATTAGTGGAAAAAGAAACCATGAATTTGAAATATAGAAAGAGGGGTATATGGGAGAATTTGGAGGCAGGAAAGGGGATAGGAAAATGATAGAATTAAAATCTCAAAAATGATATAATACAATAAATAATATAAAGCAAAGCTTTCATGTCAAATATTCAGAATTCTGCAGAGTACCTAAAGACAATTTTCTAAAAGAAAATATTGGGCAATAGTCAAGAATCCCCAGACTCTAGGTTGATCACACACCAACAGATGGCTCCACACTTCCTGGGTTATAAAAGAAGAAGAGCATATGAGGTTGGGATGAGGTGGATGTAGGGGTGAATTTAGGGGAGAAAGGGAGGTAAATACAATTAAAACGCATGATATGAAGGGATCGAATTCATAAACAATTAATATAAAACCATTATATTGAAAGATAGTCCCCAGGTTACTTAAATTTTCTTTGTGTTGTTCCCCTTATAAAATTGGTATCTGAACTGTAGAGCTTTAGGGTGAATTAAATAGTGTGGCCTGGGTCTGAAAAAGCCTGGGATAAAACCGGACTCGCTGAACATAGCGGACAATGAGGACTACTGAGAACTCAAGAACAATGGCAATGGGTTTTTGATCCTACTGCACGTACTGGCTTTGTGGGAGCCTAGGCAGTTTGGATGCTCACCTTACTAGACCTGGATGGAGGTGGGTGGTCCTTGGACTTCCCACAGGGCAGGGAACCCTGATTGCTCTTTGGGATGACGAGGGAGGGGGAGTTGGTTGGGGGAGGGGGAGGGAAATGGGAGACGGTGGTGGGGAAGAGACAGGAATTTTTAATAAATAAATAAATAAATAAATAAATAAATAAATAAAAAATAGTGTGTCTTCTGAATAGCAACCACCAAATCCTGCCCCAAAGCAACAGAGGAGCCTCTCAGGTCCAGGAGAGGGAGAGACAAAGCCAATAACCACACAACAGCCATGACTTAGAGCTGGATGGGTTAGTGTGCAGCTCTGAGGCTTCCTCCCATCCCAGTGGGAACTCAAAGCTCTGACTTTGATGAGGAATGACAAGGGACAAGATAGAAAGTATGAGACAGCAGCATCTGCCTCGAGATCTACAATTAAATTATCTCCCAAATTTTCACTAAAGTCTCCTTCTGTTTCTAAAACTATAATCTTACTAAGAATAACCCAAAATGAGAACATACATGACGTTTTAGAAATAGCACTTGGAAATCATAGAGCTGGCATTGCCTAAGCCGTCTGAAGTCATTTTAAATTTTATTTGGGACGAAGAATGAACGAGGCTAGTTCAGGCCAATTTCTCGGGAAGCCAGCAGGATGTGAACAGATGTCAGTGGTGGCAGATCATCTCCGTTCCTGTCTGGTTTCTGCGTTCAGCCCAAAAGAGAACATGAGCGCCTTCAAACCGAAAAGAAGAAAATAAATTTGGAACTTCCCTTGGATGCCTGAGCTGAGCTGAACATTCCTCAGAAACAATGGGTATCCAGCGAGGTGCATTTAAGGACAGGAGGCCTGTAATGGGGCTGAAACCACCTTTCGCCTTCCAGTAACCTCTGATGGAAGAGGCGTCAGAAGCTAAACTCTGACCACTAGGGGATAGTATAAGAATTTTAAAACTTGGAGTCCACAAATCCCTGCTTATTCCTCCCATCCAGCACTTAGAGCAGACCTTGCGCCTGTGATGGCCACACAGCCAACCAGTAGAAAAACCAAGAGACTCTCAGTCTTCCATTTTTGATTTGGGAGAAAAACCCCTATATAAACTGCATCCACGCCCTCATTCCCTGCACTGAAACATAACACAAAGAAAAATATGGAGGTTCTTGTGTTGGAAGTTTGTCTGTCCCTTCGCTCCCCCTAGTGTAGTATAAGAAGTGGTGGGATCTTCAAGAACCGGGGCTTCATGCAAGGTAATCAGGTCATTGGATGTGCTGCTCTATGGAGCTAGTAAGGGAGTTGGTGCAGGACTCTGGTTAGTTCTCATGAGATTGGAGTGTTAGCAGAAGTGTCTGAATGGCCACCTTCTCTATCTCAGTATGTGATCATTTCCTTATACACTGACTGCAGTGTCATTCATCACGGGGTGGTCTTGCCATGCACTGGACTAGTGAGGACTACTGAGAACTCAAGAACAATGGCAATGGGTTTTTGATCCTACTGCACATACTGGCTTTGGGGGAGCCTAGGCAGTTTGGATGCTCAACTTACTAAACCTGGATGGAGGTGGGCGGTCCTTGGACTTCCCACAGGTCAGGGAACCCAGATTGCTCTTCCAGCTGATGAGGGAGAGGGACTTGATCAGGGGAGGGGGAGGGAAATGGGAGGCGGTGGCGGGGAGGAGGCAGAAATCCTTGATAAATAAATAAATTAAAAAAAATAAAATATATATACATTAAAAAAATAAAAAAATAAAATAAAAAAAAGAAAAGGCCTCACAACTAAGCTAGATACAACTTCTTATAAAGTAAAAGGAGGAGCAGGAGGAGGAAGAGGAGGGGGAGGAGGAAAAGAAAACAGATGGTATTTAAGTGATGTCATCAGGACAGTATCATGGGGAAGGGAACAGTGTGCAAAGGACAAAACTGGAGGAAATGGAGCCATTTGGAAGTACAATTTAGAATGGGGGAAATAGAACAGAAAAATGAACAGAGCATGAAAGATAGTTGGAGCTCAGGGCGTGCATGGGAGCTAGAATGCAACACAGGTTCTCCTTGGAATAAAAGGAGTGAAGAGATAGACAGAGTGAGCCAGGAAAGGCCACTGTTCCCGGCATGAGCTGGCCAGGAGCTTGAACTTGATTTTGGAGCAAGCTGCTGAAGCATTAGAGCTGTCTGGAGAACATGAGTCTAGCAGTGCTATGCACAATGAATGGCAGCTGAAAGAATCATAGGCAGAAAGACCAGATAGGAGCCAGCTAATAATAAAGAGTTTGATGCAGATAACCCAAGACAGAAGTGGAGTGGGGGTGTGGCGGTGGTGAGCTGAGAGATAGTGCAGAGCCTTAGATAGAGCAAGGGAGAGGAATTCAGCAAAGAATTAAGGTAATTTGCTTATCTGTGGATCAAGGGGTACTTTGTGATTTTGTTGCTCATCTACCTTGAAGATGACGAGATCGCTAGAGAGCTCCTACACATGCATTTCACCTGATCAGTGGCTCCACCAAGTGCAAGCAACACAGCCTCAGTGAAGCACAGCCCTGCTGTCCCTTTGAGCGTTCCTTGTTGCGAGAAAATGGGGTAGATTAGTGGGCTCTCTCATTCAACGGGGTACTGACTGTGGGACTTCTCCAGCCTGCCCAGCACAGCCAGCAGTCAGCCAGGCCTCTTTCAAACTTGTACCTCCAGCTCCATCTGCTGGCGGTGGGATCCCTGTGGCTTTGTGTACTTAAGACCTTCCTGAGTGTCCTAAACACCACGTCCATATCTCATACTCCACATCACACTTAGAGAAACACACTCACAAGCATGTGCACGGGCACACTTAGAAAGTTATACACATATGCAGATAAACACAAACATTCAGACATACACACAAACAGAGACACACATGGGCACACAAAAATATGTGTGTACACTGTAAGTACACAAACACTCATAGAGGCAGACTGATAGCTATCACATATGAACACAGGCACATATACAGTCAGCCAAATATATAGGTACACAGGAAAAGACACACAAACATGGATATACTATACATACACAGGCACCCAGAGGAGAATGCACTAGAGATCCAGACGTGTACTCCTTCACGTGAGTATGTGTGTGTGCACACATGCATACGGACACACACAGCAGCTAACTTCCCTCTGATGCTGTGACCAGCATTTTGCTATAACTGGGTGGCTCCTTGCTCCTTTCTTCCGTCTAATTTTGGAGTCCTGCAGCCCGCCCTCGGGCAGGTCTGGGGTGTGAGTTGAACTGCATTTCCAGCTTAGCTCCCTGTAAGGTGCAAACACCAGGTGGGCAGGAGCACCGCGTTTGGGAGGAAGGACACATGGTTGGACATCTGAGAAGCTAATTTCCTGGTTAATTTCCCTTTGTGCTGCTAGCTGAACCTGTGATTGCATCCTGCTCTCTCCTCAAGAGTCCAGGAGCTGGGAAGGAAAGGGGGAGCCCCTCTTCTACACCTGCTCTCACTCTCTGTCTTGGCAGTCACACACTGTTCCGGCTTGAGTCCCCAACAACCGGTAGGACAAGCTGGTCCCTCCAACCTCTCCTATTAACCTACTTTCCCAAAGATGCTAGCTTATCTAAAGAATCTTAAGTTCAAATGCATCTTATTTTTAAACCAGAAAATTCATGACACTGTCATGAAAATAGTAACTTTTAAAAACCTTTTAAGAAAAAAAAAAGTGTCATTCCTAGCTTCATCTTTTAATGGCTGCCTCCCGGAGGCAGGCTAAAGGGTGATTCCGTTAGCAACCTGTTTAAAATGTAAGGGAGGTTACCGCCGAAGTAATCCCAGGGTGTCTCGACTGCAAATATGAATGCCTTTGTCAGCTATCTCTGGCGCCACGCGGGGCGCAGGTATTTTTAGCCCACGCAGATTTGCAGGGGGACACACGTGCACAAGCTGAACTATGTGAGATGGGTTCTGAATCATGACTACCCATTCCTGTGGGATAGGGAGCTCTGAATGAGTGGCTGCCTGGGCCTGCAGACAGATGGCTCCTGGTCCCTGGTACCATTTGGGTTGTGCCTAGCTCTAAGGCTTAAGGGGGAAGGGGGAAGAGGGAGGGAGGGAGGGAGGGAGGGAGGGAGGGAGGGAGGGAGGGAGGGAGGGAGGGAGGGAGGGAGAGAAAGACCTTCTCTATGGCAACTGATTGGCCTGGCAGTTCCAAGAGAGCAGTGGGAAACTCAGCGTTGACATGGAGGGCTGCTGTCCCTTGCTCTATGGACACCCCTGCTTTTGTTTGTTGTTTTGATTTTCTCCATGTAAATTGGGGACAGGGCTCAATGGAAAGGAAAGGTGAAATGTCAGAGGCATCTGAGTATGCATGTGCAATAGTGCAAGTGCATGAGTGATGTGTGTGTACGAAGGCTTGTGTGGAGGTAGGTATAGTGTTCATGGTGTTGTGTGTGTGTGCAGCGTGTGGTGTGCTGCAGTGTACATACGTGGGGTGTGTGGTACATCTGTGGTGTTGGGAGGTTCTTGTGGTATGCAGGTGTGTATGTGTTCATATGACAAATGTAAGCCTGAGTGACAGAGGTGTGATATGTCAGTCTGTGCATGGGGCCAGAGGTGGGGACAGGGAACTAGATCCAGCATGCCAGGTCAAGCATGCGTACATGACTACATGAATTCTTCTAGCATTGTTTAGTTTGGTTGATAGGTTGTTGTTGATTTAAACCCACAGTCAAGTGGGCAGTAGGAGGCCCCTGGCTGTCTGGGTGAGCAGTAGAGCGATTACCTAAGGCTTGTATTTCCCACTGACCAGACATAGTTCATACGAACACATACTCTGGGAGAGTTCAAAACTTCAAAGAAATCCATTTCTGTTCTGCTCACAGTATACTCCTAACGGACAAATATTGCATTCTAAATGTTTGTTTGGTTGGATGTTGTAAAACACAATTTGTAATGGAGTAGACATGAACTTGAATATTTGCTTTTGCCATTTGTTAACTAGTGGTTTTGGGTAAGCCAACTGATCTCTATAAGCCTTGGTATTCTTATCAGAAAAGGGGCTATAGGCATAGGCCTTTGGGGCATGTCGATGTTGTCTCCTGGTAGAAACTGTGACACAGCATGGTTGGGTGACATGATAAAGAACCTAGTGTCACAGGGGGCAGATCCTGCTGCCCAGGAAAACAGTAAGAGGGTAATGAAGTGTTCCTGCCTCCTCCAAACACAGAGACTGCCAGGATCAGTCAGCCGTGGGTTACCCAGGCCAGAAACTTTGAGTCAAAGGCGGAGCTGAGACTAAAGCACAGAAATTAGCAAGAGGCAGATGCTAGCCCAACAGTAGGAGACACAGCCTGACAAAGAGAACTGTCCAATAAAGAAAGGACTGATAGGTGACAAGCTCCCTCTGCCCAGTTGTGTTCAAACAATGTCAGGCACTCCTGGTCAGAGGTGGCATAGAGCGAGCCTCTTTGATAGAGCCGAAGGTTTGACTATATCAAAATCAAAACTGAACGGTCTCCCAATGCGTGCAGCCTTTGTTTCTGTGAAAGAGAAAGAGGGTATCACCACTCCTTTTTCCCCTTGAAACCTACCACTCTACAAGTCCTTGGTCCCTGCTGGAGGCCAAGAAATAATGGGAAGCCTCCAGTGTCGCATTGCTGTGCACTGGGACCATTAAGTGATCCACTTAGTGCGAGAGGGACAGTGCGTGTGAGAGCTGAGTTTAAATGCTAATTAGCTCTGTGATAGTCTTAATTGAAACTGGCTAGTCCAATGAGAGGATTTCGTGGGTCAGCCCTTCTCATTACCCTCTTTAGCAGCGTGGGATCGAAGCCCTCATGTGACAAACTCCAGTGACCAGCTTCACAATAGACAGAGCAGACACTTATTATTCTTCCCAAAGTATTCTGTTTTTACTGATTTATGTTCCTTCCATTGGACTGCTTTTCTCCAGTGCTCATGTCTTCCCTACCTCTGTAACCTTTAAGACAGATGCAGACCATCCTAAACTAGCCAGTTCTTCATTTCTCAACTTCAGGTTAACTCTCCGATTGGTCTAGCTCAACCACTAATGCTGTTCTCTCTTTTTTTGCCTTACTTCTTGTTTTCCTCTCTTGTCCTACCTACATCTCTAGGCTGGGCATGCACATATTTAGTCTTCTTACACATTGGATTTGTCATTCTGACAACCTCATTCTTATAGGCTAACCCAATTCATTGAGTTCTCTCAGAGGACACTCACTGGTCTATGGGAAATTTGATTCTGTTTGGTGCCATCATTACTACATCTGATTTTTAAATCTGAAGGAATCAAACTGATTCCTAAGTATGACCAAGCCCATGCAAGCTATGCAGTAGCCACGCTCCTGTTAGACAGGTGGTAGAAGATCCTGAACCTGAAGGTTGATTTCAGGGAGGCAAAGGAAGGTGTAAGAGGGGCAGCCAAGCTGTACTCATGCCGCCCCATATTCCCTTTCTTAGGGAGGCTCTAGGCCCTCGGCAATCATGACTTCTGGCTAATCTCAGAAAGAAGAGGAAGGACCCTTCTCTCACTATGCCATCATTAGTCTCCTGATCTGGGGCTTCACACTGGGTTGCGTTTCTGCAGTTCCAAGAATAGATTGCCTAGTGCTAGGGATTCTGGGGTGTGTCTGTGTGACTTCAATCACCACTTTCTGGGCCCAGGTCACTGGGCTTCTTGGAGACACTCTGAATAGGCTCGGCGTGCTGCATAGCAGAGTCAAAGCATTCCAAGAATATCTTCTAACCTGAGCCTGGAAAAAAAAAAGGACCAGGATGTAGAGAAACCAGGAAATGAAAATGGGGACATCAATAGCACAAGCATGAAATATGTCTCAAAGCAGACTTTAATGGGCACAGGGACAGAAAAAAAAAGAAACCCAATGTTAGTCCACTTTTCATTGCTATAATGAAATACTCGAGGCTGGTTTATAAAGAAAGGGGTTATTTAGCTCATACTTCCAAAGGTTCAAGGGTGTGCGTTGACATTACCTCTGGTCTGAGAACTTTGTAGTTGATGGTGCTATCATGGAAGGATGCCTGTGGAGAGATCGTCTCTCAGACAAGGAGCCAAAGATTGCTCCCATACTCCATTCTGAGGGAACCGATGGCCTAATGACCTTGGATTCCCATGGCAGTTCCTTCGGGTGTTGACAGGGCCATACTAAACCCTATCACTGGAAACTTTGAGAGACACACTCCAGACAGATCCAGAGAATAAAAACATAGACAGGGATTCCCTATGGGGAATCTTTCAGCTTCACGGTGACTTTTCTTCCTTACAGCCTGCTTGGCTGCTTCCCTTGGGATGCTGGGAGAGGTGTGAATGGGTGGATGTGCAGGTGTATGTGCATGTGCAAGCTGAAAGTCGTCCTGGAGTGTTGTTCACTAGGAATCATATTCCTTGTGTTTTGAGGCAGGGCCTCTCACTGGAATCTGGGGCTCACTGATTGTTAGACTAGCCTGACTGGGTAGCAAGCTCCGGGATCAACCTGCCCGTCTCCATCTCTCCAGCACTGGGAACTACATGTATGTGCCACCACACCCAGCTTTCTATGTGGCTTCTGTGGATTAAATGCAGGATCTTGAGCAGCAGGCACTATATTGAGTTCTCTCCCCAGGCCTGATTGGCTGCATTTGAAACACATAATGATGATTCACTAATGTCTCACACTTAGCATAATTGGTTTTGTTTTCAAGAGACAATGTACACATGCATGAATGTAGTGGCTAATCTCGACATACCTGGGAAGAGCTAGCCTCAACTGAGAAATCACCTCCATAAGACTAGCCTGTGGACAAGCCTGTAGGTCTTTTTCTTGATTGCTAAATATTGCAAGAGGTCCCAGACCACTGTAGGCCATACCAGTCCCAAGACTTTATATGAAATGTCACTGAAGTGAGCCTGAGAGTAGGTAGGTTTTCTCCATGGCTCCTGCCTCTGCTCCTGCTTGAGTTCCTGCTCCGACATTCCTCAGCAATGGTCTATTACTTGGAAGTATAGAGAAAATGGAAACAAACCATTTTCTTTTCAAGTTGGTTTTAGTCAGTGTTTCGCTAACTACATGTAAACTGGGACAAAAGAGAACCATAGTTTTACAAACAGAAGAAACAGAAAGAACTCAGCCGTGGAGACCTGGATGGGAAATGTTTGATTCTTTTACTAATTCCTTAAGGGCCAGACACCTCAGTTTCTTTACTTTAGAGGAGAAAACCTTTGGCATCATGGCCTTGATGTGCCCTCAGCTCTGAAATTCCAAAACCCCTCCACGAATATTTGTGAGCCTCTGAGGATGAACACTACAGATTAACTTTCTCCTCCTTAAAGGCTAGAACCATTATTTCTAGAAGTTTTAGCTAACCCCTTGTAGATGGAAGTTTCTGTCTGTCTGGATTCCACAACCATTTAGTCCCAAATAAACACACAAAGGCTGATATTAGTTATAAACTGTTTGGCCTATTGCTCAGGCTTGTTACAAAATACCTTTTACAACTTAATTTAACCCATAATTCTTCTCTATGTTTAGCCATGTTGCTTGGTACCTTTTTTTCAGTAAGACATTCTCACCTTGCTTCCTCTGCATCTGGCTGGTGACTGTTTCTCTGTCTTTCCTCTTCCCAGAATTCTCCTAGTCCGGTTGCTCCATCTGTACTTCCTGCCTGGCTACTGGCCAATCAGTGTTTTATTAAACCAATACAAGTGACGGATCTTTACAATGTGCAAGAGCATTATCCCACAGTAGGCCTTCTCAGTTTATATCAAAAACCAAAAATAGATACCCAATAATTCATATCTCAGGAGCTCTAGTCATCGTGTGCCAAAGTGAAGAACAGCTGTGCTATCAGGTGAGGAGGACAGCTGTAGTCCTCGCTGTCTAGGGAACATAAATGGCCTCCAAAATTCCAATGTGAGCAAAAACCTGAACATAGGATCAATTTTTTTTAAACCAAGGAAATTAAAAGAAAGAACCTAAAACCCTACTTTAAAAATCGCTGAGTTTGTGCTTAACAACCTAGGCTAAACTTTCATTCAGAGCGTTCCATTCACTTCCCAGTTCAACAATGTCTAAGACATTCAATAAAGCCGTGAATAAACGAGCCTTCCACCTGAGCCTGAGACGCAGATACTGTGGGCCTACAGCTGCCACAGGGTGGCATTGCCTATTTCAAGATTGCCTCAGGGAAAAGGACTATTGCCCTGGCTAGCATTGTTTTTCTTGAAGTGAGAATAAAGCCAGTTAAAATTTCTTCCTCGAGTTAACTCAGGTACTACTGACTTTGTGTTTCTTGCACCCTTGACTTCAGTCAAGGGCCTCAAAAAAAAAAAAAAACCCAACAATGCATGTTCCACTGTTCATATAGCTGTTCTTCATTTGACAGCTATGGTGTTATCACAATTGAAGAGTGCCCTGGTCAACTGAATGGTTTTATAATAGGTGCTCTAAAAGATCCTTGTAGATTTATGATCAGAAACCCATTTTATTTAAGCTGTTGGTTGCCTGGACTGGTTGTTCTTGGAGACAATAGAATTAGCCCTCTTAAAAGGGCAGAAGGTGACCTTAATGCCGCACATTCAAGACAGGTTCTAGATGTTTCCAGTGGGAAGTGGTGAACTTACTATCTTCATGGGTACTCAGGAATTGATACATCCTAGCATGGACTGGTGACCCAAGACAGGTCTAGCTGGTGCTTACTTGTCTCCAAGAAGTGCTACTTGTGCCAGACAGTAACATAGAAACCAGCTGCATGGCCTGCAACACCTTTTTTTTTTTTGCATTCTAAGACATATTCATTAGTGAAATATCAGAAACCTCAGGGGCAGCATGTGCTTCTAATTCATTTTCCAATTGTATAATGAGCCAGGAGTGAAATTTTTAGGGTGAATTTAATTGACCTTTACAGCAACATCAGGCAGATTGGCTTAAATGCTATTAAAGCAGAGGGTAACCCAGAGAGACTTTCTAGAAGGTTATCGGAAAATCTATCAAGTTTTTTTTCCCTTAATTTTCACCAAGAAAGGAAAAAGCTAAATGGAGGACATAGAAGGATAAACAGAAAGAAGGACAGAAAGACAGAAGATTCAAAATAAGAATGTGATGGAGAGAGAAGAGAGAAATGAAATGCCAGGGGGTGGGTGGGAGCAGCTCCAGCCCCTTATTGCCGGGGGATTACGCTTTAATTTAGAAAGCCTGCTTGAAAATGTGCAATTAAGCTACAGGTCACATTGGCCTAGAGTCTTTTTAGCACTTGGGAATAGGAGAGTACAGCCCTCTCTTTATTAATATTTTGCTATTGGTATTTAGGCACTTCATAGTAGAGCTCACACAGAATAGAAAATGACATCTTCTTTTGGCAGCTGACACGGATCTTATTTCAGTCTCCATTGTCCCTTTCACTAAAAGGCACCTTTGGTTCTCAGCCACAAGATACCCATAAGAAAACCAGGAATGGGATGAAGACATTCTAAGATGCCAGCATCACACCCTAAGGTAGGGGTGGCTCTCAGTGAACAGGAGCTAATGGCAGTTTGTGATAGTGTCACACCCCAGAAAGAAGGATCTGGATGGGGGGAAAGCCCAACAGTGGGTACCAGAGTCCCTGTCACCATGGCCCTTCCACAGTTACGTAGTTGGTAAGATATTTGGGGAGAACAGCATGTCTGTGTAATGTGGAGAAAGCAGGGGCAATATGCAGCCCTATATACCATTTCCACCAAGAAAGGACCAGTAAGAACTAGGAAGGCAGTCAAGGATGTAGTCTGGACCTTCTGGCAGATGAAAGCTGTGTGGAAGGCTGGCCATTTGTTGGTGCTGGAGAGCTCGGACTTGGTGTGGGTGGTTCCCTGCTCCTAGATTGTTAATGCAGGTAATATGGTTTATGCTGAGTATCCCTTTTCCTTCTGAGAGTCTAGATTTTTGCTACACACTAGGCAGAGATGAACACATGACGGGGCCCCAGTAATCATGTTGGAGGGTGAAGATTTACAGCAGTGTGCTTATACAGAGGACAGTCCATATACTCTCGCAATTTTGTTGCTAAGACAAGAATGGATGCTGAGCATCCTGTTGGAGAGGGCAGATGGCTTATGGAAGATGGTGTGTGAATTCCTCCAGACTCAGCCTGCAACATTAGCACTCATAATCTTGCTACGTTCTTTTCTCATACAACTACGGCAAGTCCAGGGAATTATTATGGCTGCGTTCGAGTACCGTGAATAGTTTTCCAAACATGAGGGTGTTTTGGAAACCCGAGGGATACTCTCTTATAGAAAGCTCTCCAACTGTTTTCTTCCTACCCTCAATCCCAAATCTCACACTCCATTCTGAGATCTCTTTTTGATAGTTATGGAAGCTACAGACACGAGCTATGACCCGATAACCCGATATAGATTCATCGTTCCCCCAACAGTGACTAAGCTTTCCCAGCCCTCAGAAGATTCTAATAGATATTGGAATTGCTCATAAAAAATGCATGATTCCTCATGTCCAAGAATCTACAGAAGAATGTTTGTGTGTGTGTGTGTGTGTGTGTGTGTGTGTGTGTGTGTGTGTGTGTAGGGGGAAGAGCTTAGAATAGGCTCAGAAAAAAAAAAAAAGAGACATAAAAGAGAGGGGGACTTCTAAAGTAAAGATACAAAAGGTGTCAGCATCTATTTTTACTATCAAGGTCAGCAGCATCTTTTGGAATACTGTTTGTTGAGTGCTTACAGAATGAAATCAAAAGCTTGTGTTTGCAAAGTCTTTTGCAAACATTGATTCTAACTAACACCCAGAGTGGAAGCAGCAGGTAGTGGGTGCTGTTGCTAAAGGACAAAGAAATTACATCATGTCTCCACATCCCAGGACTGGGAAATGATGAAAGGGAGATCCCATCATTCGGGGATATTCTTTAGGATGACAAATGAAGGCTCAGAGAGGTACCTTTCCACCCGATGCCGATAGACTTGAGGAGTACAACTGTAAAGGTTGGAGTAGGCGCAGCCCCGAGGAGGCTTTTTGAGAAGGACGACGGGCAATCTTACTTTTATTTGTCCCCAAACCCAGCTAAATTCCCAGCAGCTGTTGTGGGGAAAGTCACCTGTTCACAGGCTTCCTTGATGACTAGCAGAGCCTCCACATGGTCTTGCAACACAACTTTCTTCCAACCTTTAGTTTCGAATGTGTTTGATTTTCTACTGTCTGGGATTAACACTCTCAAAGACAGTATAAAATGCTTACTAAAATTTTATTTCTATAAATGTACCTTTGTAGTCTCTTCAACTTCTGGCTAGCACCAGACAAGCTAATATGCCTGCTGGGAAAATGAATGGACAGCATGTATATGTACGGATGGATGGGTGGGTGGATGGATGGATGGATGGATGGATAGATGGGTGGGTGGATGGATGGATGGATGGGTGGGTGGATGGATGGATGGATGGG
>NC_022012.1:23648521-23651726 GCF_000317375.1 Microtus ochrogaster
TGGGTGGGTGGATGGATGCTGGATGGATGGGTGGGTGGATGGATGGATGGATGGATGGGTGGGTGGATGGATGGATGGATGGGTGGGTGGATGGATGGATGGATGGATGGATGGATGCTGGATGGATGCTGGATAGATGGGTAGATGATTGATGTACAATGGAAGAATGGATGGATATTGAAGGGGGAAACAGACCTTGAGGCATTGAAATGATTTTCTAGGAGCTGAACCATGATAAACCTCTGATGTTATGATCTCTGGATTTCTAAAGTTAGGGGAAGAGAATGAATTAAGTTGCAGGAATAACAAACTAAAGTGTTTTTTAACTACTTCCACACTTTCTGCATTATAGTATGTGAAGGGCTCTCACAGGGACAGATGGATGGACACACAGGTGGAGATACAGCAGAGGAAGGAGTGGTTTATGTACTTGCCATCGTCACAGAAACCAGGGATTTACAAAGAAAAAAACTCTGTTGGTTGTTTACCAGATTCTAACTCTCCCGATCCCTGATCCAGAAGAATAAATCAGACAAGAGGGTTTCCAACTTGTGAGGTTCAGCTTCTCCAAAACCTGCTTAAGCTGCTATTTCTTTGCACTACTCTTTTCACCCATGATGTCCTTTATTATACCCCACATTGTTCAGGGAACTAGCCTAGCTCCATAGAGAGCAGCTACTTTTGCATGTGTTTATCTGTTCAACAAACAAGGCCAGGGAAAGGCCAGGTTCTTTCAGTAGTTTGTAAGGGACACAATGGAGATCCAAATAGTGTCCCCATGTGCTTGTTGCCTAGCTGGGGATACAAGTACTTAGATCAAGAATTGCAAAAGGTTTTATATTATAATATATATGAAGAGGAGGGGGAGGGGGAAGAGGGCAGGAGGGAGGGAGGGAGAGATGCAGAGAAGAGAGAACACTGAGCACCCTGCTCTCTTAACAGAAATCTGGAACAAGCACGGCCAATAAAGAGAAACAAAATGCTGCGTCAAGAGGAAAAGCGTGAGTGGGAAGAGACGAGGCGCACAAAAGTGTGCACACAAAAGCCCAAAATGCCTTCTGCATTCTAGAAGCTCTCAAGGTTCAGGGAAAACACAGACTGGAAAGAGGGGTGAAGAGAGAAGGCAGGGAGAGATGGGAGCTGTCATGAGCAAGACATAGAAGGGCCTTTCAAGCTACAAAAAGAAGTTGGGGCTCCTTACCCACGTGGTGAGAGGATGCCAGTAGAATCCTTTAATGAGGTATCTGTTTTCCAAAGGTCATTTGGCAGGAAGAGGGGGGATGATTGGAGATGGGTGAGTCGGGAGATAAGAAGACAATAACATAGGCGAGACAGGAAATAACAGACAAGGATGAAAGCGTTAGCAATGGGACTTGAAATGATACACAAATCTGAGATGTTATTAAGCAGGGGTGAGGGAGAAGAAGAAACCCCTGACAGGCGCGCACATTTCTTAGTTTCGCTGACTGCTTGCCCTACGGGAGTTATAAAGAACAGGACAAGGTTCCTATGTGCAGAAAAGGAGGCATGAGATGCAGAAACAACTAAAGGTAAAAGGTGATGCGTGTCTACTGTTAACGAAAGGTACAGACAGAGTACCACGAAGAGGATGACAGAACGGGTTTCTTCCAGCTGCCCTCACATCAGAGCTCTGGATGCCAGCTCTGTCTGTGTCAGCCCAGGACACAGTGAGAGAAGAGACAGCAAAGAGATTTCTAAGGAGGAACCAAAGTCACTAATGTGGGTGGCTTTAGTAGGGATGTACAGTAGAACCCACGAAAGGTAGAGATAGAAGGTAGAGACTGGGGAAGATCACCACTTGCACACAAACATGGTGATCTGACCTGGGAGTCCCAGCACTACCATAAAAAGCCAATGGGATGTCGTACAATGGTGATCCCAGTATTGGAGAGAAGACAGTAGGGACAGGTGGATGGCCCAGTGAAACTCATTGACCAACCCATCTAGAAGAATTGATAAGCTTAAGGTTCAGTGAGAAATTCTGTCTCAAAAATTAAAGGTGGAAAACAATTGAGCAAAGACATCTGATGTCAACCTTCAGTCTCCACGTGCAAATGCAAACACACTAACAACACTGAACACATATCACACAAACAACGCTACATGCAATGAGACACCCACAAACATCCCGGAAGCTTTATTGTTTGTTTGCTGTTGTAGACAGAAATGAGAATGTAAGAAATTTAAATTGCCCTGATTTCTCAGAGTGTATTCTGGGAAAACCTGTGTCCCACAAGATGTTGGCAACTGCTTTGTAAAGTGAGAGAGCTGTGGCTGAATTGCATTTGGAAAAATGTGGATTAAACTAATTTAAACAGGTTCATTGCTAATGGACTTTTTAGCTAGTTTAATATTACATATAAAGATGAGGACTAAAAAGGATCAAAGGCTATAGTGCAATTAAAAGAGAACGAGAAGGAACAGATAGCACAGAATTTGAAATTCATATGTGGGTTCTAATCCCAGGTTCATTATTGTTTAATTGTGAATGTTCATTCATAAGCCATTAAAAAAATCTTCCAGGGTGGGCCTCAATGTCCTTGCCTATGAAATGGGCTAGTAGATTGGGTGAGTGGTTTAAAAATATAAGTGTTTCCTGGCTAATTTATAGCCCCTAAAGAGGGTTAATCATATTTTATATGACTTAAACACGACATAACAGAATGTAAGTAAATAATAAGGGCTTTGAATCAAATTGAAATCTTTCTTTGATTTTTCTTTTTTGATGGTTTTGTATAAAGTCGGCAAGATGACACTGGGACATTTGGTATTGTGACACTCAATTATAAGGCTGAAGAGTGAGAGGAATCTGGTTTTGTTTGTCTTTTAATTTCTGGCATCTACTACAGCCGTGGAGACACAATAGCTCAATCAACGCATGCTCTCCTTACAAGTGAATACAGGGCAACTGTAGAGCAGCAGCTCTATCTGCCTTTATTTAAAGGTCAGAGCTGGCTGCTCGGCTGGAAATAAAATGGGGAAAACACTCTTGAAAATAATGCCACAGGATTAAGAACTCCTTGAAGAAAATTTGCAGACTGGCAGGGTATGGTAGTCCGTGCCTTTAGTCTCAGCAACTAAGAGGCAGAGACAGTTGGATCTATGTGAGTTCAAGGCCAGCCTCATTTACAAAGCAAGTTCCAGATAGTCAGGGCTATACAGAGAAAGCCGAGAGAGAGAGAGA
>NC_022012.1:23651826-23652898 GCF_000317375.1 Microtus ochrogaster
TTCTTAAGGCTTAAAATATAACATTGTGAATGATATGTATAAGACATTCACTGTACTTTGGGGGTGGCTATTTTTGAGAAACAGAGATGTGGGGGGAAACTGAGCATGCTAAGTTGTGGAGGAATGAATGGAGGCTGGGAAAATTGATGCCACAGGCATGGGACACTGACTTCATCCGTCACAGCCAGCAGCAGAGCCCCCAGCAGTGCTGAGCCCTAGAGGCGAGGCAGACAAGCACAGGGGATACTTCAGAGCCTGGGATTCTACATAATTTGGGTTATGCACACACCCCTCTTCTAGTAATGTACAGGGCAGCCTGAGAACCTGAGATGAGTTGCTCACATAGCCGCCTCTACACAATGCAATAAATTTCTTTTCCTTAAGGTCCATCAAACTTAGACGGTCTCTATTTAAACTCTTTTCCAGTTGTGTCTGGATATAGAGTGGAGGGAGGCAATGAATCCTGAACTGGTTTTGAGTGCATGTGGAGAAAGGCAAACCTGTAGCCATAACTTTAAGAGAATCTCTTATCTACCATCTTATACCTATGTATAATTGTGCATGTGGATGATTGAAGTCACATGTACTAGGGGACAGAACATACACAATATTAATCGAAATGGAGAACTGTCAATGCTACATGCCTTAGCATCCAAACTCTTCCTTCTTTTTATTCCCATAAAAAGAAGCTCCAACACATTACGTAGGATCAAAACCCCATGCCATTGTCCTTGGCTTCTCATCAGTCCTCATTGTTCGCCATGTTCAGAGAGACCAGTTTTATCCCATGCTTTTTTCGTCACAGTCCAGATGGCCTTGGTGAGCTCCCAATAGATCATCTCCACTGTCTCAATGGGTGGGTACACCCCTCGTGGTCCTGACTTCGTTGCTCATGTTCTCCCTCCTTCTGCTCCTCATTGGGACCTTGAGAGCTCAGTGGCTTTGTGAGAGCCTAGCCAGTTTGGATGTTCACCTTCCTAAATATGGACGGAGGGGGGAGGACCTAGGACTTACCACAGGGCAGGGAACCCTGACTGCCCATTGGACTGGAGAGGTAGGGGGAGAGGAGTGG
>NC_022012.1:23653104-23669226 GCF_000317375.1 Microtus ochrogaster
AGCCCCTGAGAACTTCCTTTATTTGACCTGGGACTTAGTTGCAGTGTTTTCTGACCTGTTCTCTAGGTTTTCTTTGACTCAAATTTCCCTACCACTTTTGAAATCTGTGTGATCCTTTATTTCAGTTCTTAAGCAACAGGCCAAGATCCTGGGAATACCCCGCCATGACCCCAAACATCAGTAAAAAGGGTGATCAATTAAATAGGCTTTGGCTAGCTAATCAGTGTAGCAAAAACATTTATTGGTTGCCACTCTCTGCCAGCATTGACAGGGCACATCAGTTTAAATATAGTCTAGTTGAGCATTTGTTGTGTTTGACCCTAAGTTAGATCTATTAAAAGAGGTGATGGCCTCTAATCTGTATGGAGTTCAATGATGTCCTAGCGCCATAAGAAAGTTGGGAGTGGGCAGAAGCAGAGCCCTTCTACATTTGATATTAATGGATTATCCTTCTTGAGAAAGACATTTAAATAGGGTTGTTAGGATAAAAGTTAAAAGAATCTAATTTGAGGAATAATAAAAGCATACTGCATTGCACACAGTTATAAAAGAGATTCAACAGTGGCAAAAGTAAGGGGGAAAATATCTGGGAGTTGGTAAAAAGAAAAAAAAAACAAGTGAAATGTTTGCTTTTTTTTTATCACCCTTTTGTTTTATGTGTGGGGATGAGGAGACTCTGGGGCAGCTCATAGACAAGGAGGAAAGAAAACTGTGAAAATCCCACTAGAGTTACACGGCTAGACTCTCGGTCTTCTGCTGCTTCTAAAGTAGGGTGTGAGAGGCCATGGTAACACACTAATTAGTATCAGAATGCTATGGACATATCCAAAATAAGCCTGTCTCCCTTAGCAACCCTTCCCATTCACTTTCTCTTCACCCTTTTAAAAAGATTCTCAGCCTGCACCCAGGTTCCCAGTAAGCATCTTTATGTACTTCCTGCCTGCTGGGGTTGGGCTGGAGGAAGAAGTACTTTATTTTAATTGTTCTAAATTTACCACTTCTATGCTGCAAGTCGTGCCTCTTCATTCAGATGATCTAGAATTGCCAAATCACCTGTACTCCCTGCCAGCCCTGGCATTCCCTCACCAGCGCACTAGCCAGATGCTCTGCCCAGCACGGAGCTCTGGCAACAGCAGCCTGTGGCCTCCCTCTCTAACCAGACCGTGTACGCCACGCTGGTTTACACCGCCCGCTCTCCCGCTCTTGCGCTTGCCCGTGCGTCCCCTACACAGCAGCTGGAGCGATCTTTTAGAGACAGAAACCATGTCACAACGCTCTCCAAACCCAGGGGGAAAACATATGGCCCAATTTACCTGTGACACTCTGTCTAATGACTGAGAGTGTCCCTTTCGCTCTCATAAGCATCCCTATATGGGCGACAATTAAATATCCACTCTCCTTAAATACCGCTAAAGAAGCCACACTCCACAACGCCACCTCATCTCTCAAGTGTTTCCCCCTAGCTGCAGGTCCACCTGCTCCCTCAGCCACTAGGCCCGGACCCCACTAACTTCTTTGTTTTTACAGTATACAGAGCTCACGCTGCTACTGAGACCCAAGTGCTGGTCAATGTCCCCAGCAGAATATGTACTTTGCCTCTGCTTCCCATGGTACCTGTTTGTTTTTTCTTTTACTGCACATCTAGACACAAATACGAGAACCTCAAATACATCTTCCGTTACATAGTGAGCACACCTACCCCTACCCCAGAACACAGACTTCTTTATTGGTTCTCTTTCTGTTTCTCTGGCTCTGGCTCTCTGGCTCCCCATCCTCTTTCTGGAGCTTGCTGCTACCTCCTCTTATGTCTCTATTTGTTACAGTAGTTACCATAAAGATGGGTCAGAAATTCCGAGTACTCAGGACTAGTAATGCCCCACCCCGCGGTGGATTTACCTGTGGAACTCCCCTAAAACATTTACTTTCCACTGAGGTGCTTTCCACTCTGAGTTTAAAAGCGTAATCCACATGACTGCATTTGTTTTACTAATATACCATAAAATGGGGATGTACCTGTCCAAAGCCCCTCTATAAAGTATACATTGCTGGCTTTCTATGTAATTCTGGCAAAAATAAAAGAGATGCCATTTAATTCTACTAGAGGTTTATAATTCATTGAGAAGGAATAGCAGTTTATAGTGATGTATTTTCTCAAAGAACTAGCTGCAGAACATCTTTGAAGAAGGGCAAAGAGTCATTAAGTTCATGAATTGTTGAAAGAACTACAATCCTAATGGCTCAGCTACTGATTCATGATCAAGTAGTACCCAACCTGAGAAGACAGACAGCCTGATTCTCAGTCTCCTATAGGCAATGCAGTGAGTTCTCCAAAGATTTGTTCCAAATTCCACAGGGCAAATACTGTGGAAATCTTAGACAAAAGCACTGTAGAGCACTGTAAAAATATACCCCGGAAATGGTACTGACTGGCTAGGCAGCCCACTCTGGGCTTGACACTGCTTTGGTTTCTATATACATTGTCCTGTCTGGAAGAAATATCTCTAAACTATTTGCTAAATGTGACTTGGCTTTCTGTTGTCACCTAAGTACTTCCACTGCCCTCTAAGTTATTTATAAAATGAATTTATTTCTATATTTGTTGCTATTTCTTTGGTAAATATACTAATTACTTCAGCGGAGACACTGTTGCCAGTAACAACTGGCTGACTTTAGCTTATCAAATCAGCGAGTCAGTCACACTGCAGGAAACGAAGATTTCTATGAGTCAGAAGTTCAAATCAGTTTAGAACAGAAGGTTAAGAACACTGGTCCCCAAAGTTCCTTATACATTAGCGTTATATGGAGTTTGGTGAAACACAGACTTCTGTGATAATACCAGAGTGTTTGACTCAATGGATCCAGAAGTACACACTTCAAACTTGCATTTCTGAAAAGTTCTTGAGCATTTCTGAGCCTCATAGGTGGAACTGAACACACACCATAAGAACCACCAATTTCGAATCTGAGATGATCAGCCATCCTGGATTGCCTGAGACCAAATGATTTCCTTAGAAATGAGGTTCTCATTTCTAAAACTAGGAAAGGAATAAAGGTTTTGACTGATTATGGAATGTTACCTATGAAAAGATGTGCTCGCTCATAACTAAATCACACTTTGTTCTCCTTTTATAGTCCCTGCCATAGTTCTAGACAAATAGCTGGTGCTCAAAGAATTGTGCAAGCGATAATAAGCAGGTGCAATAATCTTAAGGGCACAATGGTGACACTCACCTTGGAGGTAACCAATAGCTCTCTAATTGTACTTAGAGCCTGCTCAACAAGAGGGAAATCAGGCCAGGTACTGGAAACCTAAACAACTACCAGGGGCTAGAGGAGTCATGAGTCTTGGAGGAGAACCTATAATCTTGTCTTTACTAACCCAGTTTAATATCTAACTACTTTCTAAATATTTACATTACACCCACAGAGAAGTGTAGTTCTGACCCTTCATCAAGGAAACTTCCTTTGCAACAGATGGAGATCATTACAGAAAACTGCAACTTGTCAAATTCAGACCAGCGTGCAGGTTGCCCAGACACAATGGACACCTGTCTAACACAATTCCTGCATTCAAGGCTCAGAGATTGTTCTGGAAGAGGGAGCAGAGAGATTGCAAGAGTCAGAGGAACAGGGAGTCTTCTGTAAGGTATGGCTCCTAAAAATGTTAGAGAAGCTAGACACCCATAAAGTCTCATCAACATGGCTGCCCAAAGAAGACCTGAACAAGACACCAAAAGACGTGTTAACATGAAAGAGGAAAAGCTCATGAGGCCTCAACACTCCAAAAGAACTACAGGCAGCCAAGGAATTCAGAGTGAGAAAAATAGTCTTTGCCAGAAAAGAGCCCCCTACTTGATTATCCAATGTCAAATGGTCAGCTCTGAAATCACATATGTTATCATATGTACTGAGAAGCTTATATTTAGGAACATATATAACAACGATTAAAGAATAATAAAAAGAAGCCATGAATTTGAGAGCAAGATGGGGTTCATGGGAGGGACTAAAGACAAGAAACACAAGGGGGAAAGTAATGCAGTTATAATTTTAAAAATTAGAATATAAATATATGTATGTATGGTTGATCAAAAGTCTGAATGCTCAGGTAGATGAATAAGTAGATGAATGAGGATGGGGGATAAATTGGTGGCTGCATAGGCAGATGGATGGGTAGATAGACAGGTAGACAAACAAAGAGACTGTTGATAGGTAACCATCCTGGCTGGAAAAAAAAAAGTATATTTTAGAGAGATACTTGTGAGCCTCCTTTTTTCTGCTGAAATAGTAGATCCCACAAAATGAGAATTTCCCCAGAAATATTGTCCTGTTAGGAGGAAAAGATTGGGGTCCGCTACGAGCCTGAGGGACTGCTCATCTCCTAGAAAGAGATGTAGTAAAGTTTGAACAAATTGCAGACCCTCCCTAGAGATCACAGCCTAGACAGCACAGTAGGAGGAGCCATGCTTTGTGTCCAGCAGGGCTTAGTTATGCTTGCTTCTTGCCCTGTACTTCTTGCCTTATCCCAGGACCGCAAAGATGAACTTGAAGAGAGGTCATTACCCCCATCTCTCCCCCTTTCTCAATGTGGTCACATTGAAAAAGTGTATTAAATATTGCCTGTTTAATTGTCTCCTGAAGATGGATGTTTGAGCCTACCTTGTTAGGGCTACTAGGGCTCAAGCTCTGTCTCCAAGACCAGATAGATGGGAGGATGGATATATGAATGGGAGGGACCTCTACCCCTTCCTCCATATATGCCAAAGTGAGCTCAGTCAAATCAGCTTAACAGAGCCAGGCGAATATGAGCCTATAGCCGGGCAGAGACAGAAGGCAGACTCCTGACCTGCAGTGCCATCTCACAAAACAATGTCACCAACATCCAAGGGTGACTGCTGAGTCGCCAGGGCAGAGGGAGTACTTTGCCAGCCTAGCACACACTCCTCTCAACCTTCCTCACTCCTTTGCTCCCTGGGGAGCCTTGCAAAACCTAGAGAAAGGAACGCTTCAAAGTGAAGCAAAGAAAGAAAAGAGTTAAAACGGAGTGTATTGAAATGTAAGGTTTTCTGTCTCAGTGAAATTAAAGGTGTAGGAACCTCTGTTGTATTAAATGTTCAGTATGTGCAGAAAGTAAACACTGTCAGCGAGCAGGAGATTAAGGTGACAGGAAAAGCAGCTTTTAAACCTGTTAGATATTAATTTCCCATAGATCATCCGTCTGTCCTCTCCTTGTTTGAAGTTCCCAAGGCTGGAGGCTTGAAAGCACACACTGACTGCCATTTGCACACCGCTCATGGCTCCGCAGGGAGCCTCCCCAGCAGGTTGTAACACTGTCCCTGCAGGAGCCCTCCTCAAACTTGCTCACTGTCAGTCTCTGCCTTTTTCTTTATTTCTGAACATCAAGGACAATTCTATCAGTAAGTCCAGCAGCTGGTAATGCAGCAGGCTCGCAGTCATCACGGTGTGCATCAGACCCTCCCTGGCTCCAGGTGGGCAGGCAAATTGATTTAGGAGATGAAATGAAAAGTGATGGAAAGTCTTTTGGAACCCTTTAAGCAACTTTTTCCTCGTCCTTGTTTCTTTTTCTCTCTCCATCACACTTCGCTGGTCTCTCTTTTTGTGTTAGCTGAGGTCTGGGGAAGTCTAAGGCCCATTTGTAGACCCAGGGTTCCAAAGTCTCTTGGCATTTTTACGTGACTATCACAATGGCTGTTTGGGGCTAGGGATGGTTCTGGTCCTCAAAACAGTTTGTTGTGAAGAAGACAGAATGGCAGTCTATCCTAAAATAAGTAGAAAGATGACATGAAAATACACAGAACAGAAGGGGTTGCTGAGCCCCATTGCAAGCAACAAGGAACATCAAGGTGAGAAGATTCCTCGCTCCCCCTTGACTAAACATCAGACACACACATACACTCTCACCACAGCTTAGAAGGTTCTAGACTAGCTGAGTCTTGAAATGTCACCCTTTGATTTCTAAGGGATAAAAGTCATGCAAAATGGGAATGACAGAAAAATAATAAAAACATCTTTGTCTTTCCATTAGAGGAAGCACTGACTCGTGAACTTGAATCTGTTAATCATCTGGGGCATCTATTTTATTTCTCTGAAATGAAGGTGTTACGCGGTATTATCCAAGTCCACTTCCTTGCTCAATGGTCACAGATACGTGATTATAAGGATTCTATCGTTACACAGCAGCAAAGATCAAACATTGGGGCCTCGAGTGTCCTTTGCTATTTTGTTTTACTTCCATTAAATAACACGTTTAGATCTACCTGACACCACCCTTATGCACAACCACAATACTGCTCTTTGGACTCAGCGAAGAAACCAACTGGACATATTAAAGTTTGTTTTCCAGATTTAAACAAGTTTCGGCTCCACTTTGGCATGGACTCATAGAGGAGACATGTCAGGAACTGACATGTCCAGACATGTCCAGACAACGTCAAAGCAGATGGGCATCTGCAGAAACAGCCAACCGGGAGGGCCATGGGGAGGTTTCTATACATACCAGTCAGATTGGTAGGCATTTCTGTTCAAGGAAGTCTGAGAGATAACCCATTGCCGAGTTTTCTAATCAGGAAATCCTATGGGTCAGCGCCCTCCCTTAGCGCACACCTAAATTAAAGATGGCGGAGTTCTTGCCAGCTCCATTATTGACTGGACAATCCCAGCCAAATCCGATGGCGCCACCTGACCCGCCGACCTTGCCACCCTCTCCGTTGGAACATCGATTGTAGCTGCTCACCTCATTAGACCCATTCTCCTCAGCAGCCGCTACCTGCCCAGAGGAATTTCAGCTAATCCCTTCCTGTTGTTTATTTCTCAGTTTTCTTTAAGCGAATTGAGGGCAATGACCTCAGACTTGGAAGGACAAGCCAGACTTGAGGAAAGAAAGCTCCCACTGCTCTCAGTATCCTCTTGACTTCGTGGATTCCCAGCAGGTGCACCCACTCTTTAGGGGTCCAGAGGTGTCTACGTGGACAAGAATGAAACTCCCTAAAAGTGTTCAGAATTGCTAAACTAAATTGGGACAGGGAAGCCCCAAGGATAGTGATCATTTTTTCTCTTGTGGTCACCACGGGTTGGTGTTCTAGAACAGCTGCTGGAACTATATTTAACTAAGGAAGGGGTGAATCAAAGATCCGCTGCCTTGTTATTACTCGTGCGACAATCGTCTGCTTCAGCAGCTCGCCTGCTAACCCATGTACACAAAGCTGCAACCGCAAATGTGCATTTTAAGCCTTAATGGAATGATTTCAAGCCTTTGTACTGATACCAATATTTGCAAGCCATTAAGTGGATCCTGGGGTTTGGGCTACCATTAATGGTCACTGTAACCTACACTTAGCATCCCGAGTGCAAATCACATGACTCTAGGTTTCAGGTCTTAGCTGGCATTTAAAAAATGAGTTTGAGATAATCTGTAAATGCCACTGAATCCCATGCAATAGAGTGAGGTGTTTTTCACTGAAGGCCATTATCCTCCTAATAATATTAAGTGGAATACCTATGTGCCCATTCTATAGATAGAAGCCTGAAATATCTAAGTAGCTGAATAGCTTGAGGAACAGATATCAGCCACTGGGCAAGTAATTATCTAAGGTAGTCTTGCCAGAGACCTTGCAGAGTGACATAAGAAGAGTGGCTGAAACAGCGGCCTCAGTTCACAGAAGGGGAAAAAACGTGTTGAAATCCCGCAGTGCACCGGTGCTGTAATTAAAGGAGCAATTCAGAGGGAGAGTGCTTAGATTTTTGTCCTGCTCTGCTATTCCCTGGCTGTGAGACTTGGGGCCAGTCTGGCATCTGCATTCCAGAGCCTGAACAAGAACCAAGGGCAGCAGCAGGCGCGAAAGCCCTTTGGAAAATGAGAAAACTGGCTAAATGTTAGTTGTTAATAGCGTTTGGAAAGTGAGCAGCCACACCGGTGCTATTATCAAGGGTCAGAGGCAAGTGGAACTCTTGAAGGCCCGTGGAAAAGAAAGTTGATTTAATGCAGGGAATTTTCTGGGACGTGTGCGTTCCCTGTGGCAACATCCATTGTGACCTGTAGAGTCTCAGGAAGCTGAAGGTGATGTTATTATTAATATTACCCAATCACAAGGAAAGTGACATTCATGCAGATGCAAAGGACTTCAATTTCACCTTACTAGCGGAGAAGAAAAGGGGATCAACCGTCTAATAAAAATAAGCACACAGACTCCAGTGTGAGAGCTATATAGCTGTTTGAGGGTCCCAAGCACCCATCTTCAGCTATTAAATTGCTCAGTGACAGTTCAAGGGGAAATGCAAAACTTAGGCCCACACAAAGGAAAGTGGGTTTTTCTGAGAGTAGGAAACAGATATACATATGCACTTAGTTTTCATACCAGCTGTGCACCTGAAGTTTAGAACCTGTTAACACTATTCAGCAGTGGAATGAAACATCTACATTGTTCTTGCAGGTTCTATTGTAATATAATAACAACACAAGCCTAGGCAGTTTGGATGCTCACCTTACTAGACCTGGATGGAGGTGGGTGTTCCTTGGACTTCCCACAGGGCAGGGAACCCTGATTGCTCTTCGGGCTGACGAGGGAGGGGGGACTTGATCGGGGGAGGGGGAGGGGAATGGGAGGCGGTGGTGGGGAGGAGGCAGAAATCTTTAATAAATAAATAAATTAATTAATTTTAAAAAAGAAAAGAAAACAAACAAACAACAACAAAAAAAAGGATTGCCTTACAAGTATGAGGGACCTGACTTTGGATCCCCAGCCTGGACATGGTGGCACACTGGTAATCCCAGAGTGGGGAGTGGCAAATTCAGAGTCAGGAGGGTCTCTGCCACTCACTGGCCAGCTAATTATGCCAAATCTGTGAGTTCCAGATTCAGTGAGAGATCCTCAGAAAGTAAGGTGGAGAGTTACGGAAGATACCCGCATTGACCTTTGGCCATACTTGTGTGTGCACACATGTGCATGCACACACACACACACACACACACACACAAACTAAAGCAATAAAATATTTCTCAGCTGTGAATACATTGCCTGGAAACTCAGTTACTACCCAGTGTGCAGTTTGCTGGGAGCTGTCACCAGAGTTAGCTTTGTAACAATTAAAGATGAAAAATTAATTACTCTAAAACAAAGAAATACACAGAAGAAACATTTTACTAATGTCTTAAATATTGTGGAAGCAATTATGAGGGGTGTTTTTATTTTCCCATGTGATAGCTAGCCTCCAAGATGGGCTCAGTGGGCCACTCCTATTTCCTTGCCTAGAAATCTCTTCCCTTTCTATGGAGGTTGGAACTCGGGACTTGTTCCTAATAAATTGACTGTAGCATAATGTTGAGGTCTAATTATAAAAGACCCCGCCTTGCATCTCGTTCACCACCCTTTCTCCTCTACATTTCCTATTCAGTCTGAGCAAGGACACTCCTGTTATGGAGCTGCCATAGACAAAGATCCAAGGGAGAGGTCCATGGCAAGGATCTGAGGGCACCCTCTAGCCAACATCATAGGAGGAAACAGAATCTGCTGCCAACATGTGTGAGCCTGAAGGTCCATCCATGCCAAGCGAGACTTGAGATAGCTGTCAGACTCAAGGCACCTTGATTTACTCTTTCAGCTAGATACAGAGTCAGAAGACCCAGAGGAGTTGTGCCCACACTCTGGGACTGGAATAACAATGAGAGAATACGCATCTATTGCTTTAAGCTACTTCCTATAAGTAATTAATGCATATAACAAATAACTAATAGAACATGTGTTAACCATGACAGTGAGTAAACCATAGTATAGCAACAGGCTCAAAAGATCCCTATTTGTTAAAAACTATCCTGATATTATATACAAACATTCTAGCAAAGATTTTTAAATTGTTCAGATAAACTATTGTTTATTTGTTTGCTCAGAATCCATCCATGGTCTCTGTCTTCCATAGGGAATAAGTAAAACTCATAACAAAATATAAAATATGTATTGAGGGAACCCTGATTGCTCTTCAAGCTGATGAGGGAGAGGGACTTGATCGGGGGAGGGGGAGGGAAATGGGAGGCGGTGGCGGGGAGGAGGCAGAAATCCTTAATAAATAAATAAATTTAATAAAAAATAAAATAAAATTGGAACGGTACAGAGGAAAAAATGTAAAAAAATATGTATTGACATAATACAAAGTCAGATAGGCCTACCTTTCTCTCAAGCTCCATCCCATACCAATAAAGTCATACTTCATGTTATAGCCAACACTGAACTTCCTGTGGTCCCCGCATAAAGAACTTTAGCAAACACGGTCTTCTCTAAACCATCCACGTAGCTGGCCTGTACCAGCTTGGCGTTCTTCTATACAAACAAAGCTATGGCTCTATTAGAAATGGGATAGTCATCAAGTTCTCCAGGAGTCCTTCTCTGATCCTTATAAGTTGAGTCAGGGATCAGCCTTCTGGATGCCAGTGAAGCATGGGCTTCTTGGTGTTAACAACCCTGTTATATTTATAGTACTTATTATGTCCATGTGTCTGTCTTGATGCTTAAGCTCTTTGTATTATGTCTATATATATATATATACATATACATATATATATGTATATATATATATATACTTTCTGAGGGTAGATCTGAGTATAGTTATCTATTATTTTTAATGTTTGGTTGATATTAAATAGACTTCTAAGCAAAGGCATTGAAGTAACCCTAAAGCTGATTGTGTCTAATAGTCTGAGATCATTTTGACCAATCAAAGAGATCAGTTGCAACACAAGAAGCAACGAAGGGACTTCTTGGAGAGCCAATCTATTCTGCTACCTGGAAAGCTAGTAACTTCAAAGCTTTTCTGTTGGCTCATTGGAGAACTGTCTGTCAGGGATTTTTATTCTCGCACTGCCTGGTTAACTCAACTATAACCACTGTCTTTCTGCGCCTTTTGTATTAGAGACTTCTAACAACATATTGATTTTCAGATGTAGGTGGTTGTCTTAAAGACGTGGCTATTAACTGAGTTCTGTGAGTGTATTCGACTTCCTCACTCATTCAACAGGTAAACAACATAATTTTTGAGCCGGAAGTAATGTGGCAGATGGCATCTAGACTACTTCTCTCAGTTCACAGAAATAACAGAATATACATACTTGCCTCCTACACATGATCACCTTAGTAGAAGTCAATGGCCATGACATTTATAGCAAAAGCCTGATCTAGAAGAGTCTATGAACAACAGGGCAACACACAGAAAGTATTGTTCAAAATTATTTTGAATCTCATCAACTGACCAGGGCAACAGAGTGGAGACCTGCATGCTGGCACCAGTGGCATCTGATGCAAGGCTAGAGGTAGAGATAGGGGCTTCTCCTCTGAGTGTTCTCCCTGACACCAGAGACCCAGGGTACCATTCATACACACCATGATTTGGGTTTTGGACTAGGGCATTTTCCTGCTAATTCGTTCTAGAACACTATTTTCAGATCCCTGTCAGAACCGGAACAGTGATGGCCGTCAACTCAGGGCTAATTTCTGACCTGAGAGACATGCCAAAGCAGGTGAGAAGAACGGGGAAACGTCGACATGCATCAAGTATCCCAGAAGAAGTTATTGCTGTGGTGAAGCAGCTGCACACTTCCTGCGCATGCTCTGCCCAAGGGTGAGCCAGAGATCCCTGACTCTTCTTCAGGTGGCCGCAGACTAGGCTTCAAGAGCAGGCCTAGCCTTACTTAGCAGACATGTTCAGACCTCATTTCTACACCTCTTCTCATCTTATTTCACTCTTTTCCTTACTATTATTATTGAAAAGTACAGATATTCTTATTGTAAAGTCATCTATTAAATAGAAAGCAAATGACATCCAGAAGGATTAATAGAGTTGAGTATCTCCTTGAAAAGGTTAGGAGAATTAAAGTCTCAAGAAGAAGAAGGAAAATGAGGAGGGGGGAGGAGGAGAAGATGGAGGAGGTGAGGAGGAGTAGGAGATGGAGGAGGTGAGGAGAAGGAAGGAGGAGGAGGAGGAGGTGAGGAGGAGGGGGAGATGGAGGAGGTGAGGAGAAGGAAGGAGGAGGAGGAGGAGGAGGTGAAGAGGAGGTGAGGAGGAGGAGGAGGAGATGGAGGAGGTGAGGAGGAGGAGATGGAGGAGGTGAGGAGGAGGTGAGGAGGAGAAGCAGTAGCAGCAGCCACAGTAACAGCAGCAGCAGCAGAGGCAGCAGCTGTCCTAGATTGATTGTTCTCTGTTGCTGTGATGAACACCATGACCAGAAGAAGAGAGCATGGAGGGAGAATGCTGCTGATTCTGATAGGCTTGTTCCCAGGCTCCTGTACAGGAACCTTTGTAATAAAGCACCGGCCTACCTGCCCAGAGAGGGCACCGTCCACCATGGACTGCACCCTTTTGCATCAATTAGTAATTCAAAAAAATGACCCTACAGACATGCCCAGAGGTCATCTGACAGGGAAAGTTCTTTAACTGAGATTTCCTCTTCCCAGGTGTGTCAAAAATAACATCCGAGGTTATGATAGCAACAAATTCAGCAGTCTTTTTTTATTAATATGAATGCCCTTGCAGTCAAATTTGAAAACAAAATGTGTAACCAAAAGTGGTTCAAAGCATAAAAAGTCGTGTTTTACAAGTGGTATTTAGAACACAATGTTACCAGAAGTTTAAAAACCTAATAACCAGCATTAGGCCTAGAAGCATTTACATAGAGGTTCTACAAGTAGGCCAGTCCCTAGAGAATTTAAAAGTTAAGTGAACATGAGGACTGACTCCCATAAGTCCTCTGACCTTCATGATTACAACACAGCAAACACACATGTGCGTGTGCATACACACGCACATGCACACAATAAATGACATTCTTTAGAAAGAATAAGGTCCTAAAATGCTCCATAGAAGGTTTACAGAACTAGAATTTTTTTTTAAATTCCAAAATCAGAAAAGAAATATTTGAAGTCATTCTCACACAGGGAGATGGGACAATCCCAACTGAAGATTAGCAAACCAAAGTCAAAGAAACATTTTTAAAAATCTATTTTTAAAATACTTTATATGAGTATCTTGCCTGCATCCATGTCTGGGCACCACATGTGTGTCTGGTGACCAGAAGAGGGAGTTGGAATTGCAGATGGTTGCAAGCCATCATGTGGGTGCCTGGAATTGAACTTATGTCGTCTGGAAGAACAGTCAGTGCTATTAACCACCAAGTCATCTTTCCATCCCCAGCACGGGAACTCTTCTTATGTGACTGAGTTGTTTTATCCTAGACATGCAAGATTGATTTAATTTTCAAAATGAATTAAGCAGACTTGATTCTGTGAGCAGTCTTGCCCTGGGCATTTGGAAGAAGACTCAGAAGAAGGTGTCCCATGTGTCTGATGTGTGCAGTGTGTGCGTGTGTATGTCTGTTTGTCTACAGAGTGTGCAGTGTGTGCGGTGTGTATGTGTGTGTGTGTGCAGTGTGTGCGCTCTGATTATCAGTTAGCAGAGCTGGACTGGAGACACAGAAAACATCTGTCGAGCGCCTGCTGATGGCCTTGCAGCTGGCTAGTGGCTACTCCTTGAGAAGCACCGACCACCCTGGCCTGGATGTCACCCTTTGTATTTCAGCCAGGGCCCCTCCCCAGCGCTTCTTTAGTAGGTAAGTGCAATCTCACGCATCTATTTTGTCTGTAATAGTTTCCATGAACCAACTTCTGTGAGTGACAGCTTATTCACTGAATCTTAGTCCTAGAATGCTCTCTTGGTCAGTTTTGAAGAACAAGAAGAAAAAAAAGGCAGCACTTTTCATTTCAGAAGACAGAGCAGATGTTTAATAAAGTTTGATACACTTGCAATAGAATTGGAATTGTGTTTTCCTTCACTTCAGAAAGGGAATTTGCTTAAAAATATGGCGAGCATCATATTCAATAGTTAAACTGTTAGAAGGCCTTGCTCCAGAGTCAGGAACAGAGCAAGGCTGCACGCTCACTCCCATTGCTTTGGTAGAAGGGTGTGTTGAAGGTCAGATTAAACACACTGACACAGATGAAAGAATACAGATAATGAAAATCAAAGAAAACAATGAGCTGCGTAATGATATGATTATCTGTGTAGGAAATCCAGGTGAGTCAAGCGTTAATTATAATTGATACAGGAATTTAGGAACACAAACGATCAATATAGAAATATCAATTAAATTTTGAAACACAAGCTGCACACAAATGAAAAACTAGTTAAAGAAAACACGATTTACAATGACAACAAAAATAGGGTCCATGGGAATAACTGTACAAAACATGTATAAGAGATTTATAGCAAAAATTACAAAGCTTTATTAAAAATCTCAAAATGAGACCTAAATAAATGGAAGCCTACAGTATGCTCAGGGATGAAAAAAAAACCTCATCATAAATATGCCAATGCACATAAAATTTTTCCATAAATTTTATCAAATACAACTCTCGAGAAAATACCAGGAGAATTTTATATGACACTACATATTAATTCGAGGAGCATAAATAAAGGATCAGAAGTAACTGAGATGAATTTGAAGAGCAAAACGGGAGGGTTCATTCTCCCTGACAGCTAGCTGTGCTTGGGAGCTTCATCAGTGCAGGCGGTGTGATGGAAGGCCAGGAGGAGCACAGATCAAGGGGATGGATATCCTAACCCAGAATCACACCACTCTGAAATGAAGTCTCCCAAAGAGATATTCGAGATCTTTTAGAAATTGAAAAAGGGCTGCAAGACTCCATCCTCAACCACAATCCAAAATCAACAGCAGGAGGAGTCCTATGAAAGCGCTAGGCAAGAAAACAGGGCTTTGTTGTCTTTAGAATCCAAAACACACGGTATTGTCAAGTAGGGAGTTATTGTTCACATATGCATACATACACAGAGCCTCCCAGGGGAAAATACAGTTTAGTTCACTTAGGAGGACAAAAGCTCTCTACCACAAAAATAATCTTACTTTCAAAACACAAGTCCCTCACTGAAAGAATAAATTTGTGTCAAAAAGTACCGAACTAACCAATTGTGATAAAAAGTAAAAGGAGGAATTTAAAACCTTCTCAACCAAGACAGGGAAACAAACCAAACCAGAAGCTTTTGTGAGAAGTGGACAACTCACTAAGGACAACCAAAGCATATATTTTTTCTTCTCTCTCTCTCTCTCTCTCTCTCTCTCTCTCTCTCTCTCTCTCTTTCTTTCTTTCCTTTTTTTTGATTTTTTTTTCAAGACAAGTTTTCCTGTGTAGCTTTGGAGCCTGTCCTGGAACTAGTTCTAGTGGACGAGGCTGCCTGTTAACTCATAGATATCCACCTGCCTCTGCCTCCTGAGTGCACCACCACTCCCTGCTCCAAAGCATTTTTTTTTTTTTAAAAAAAATATGTGTAGTCTCAGCTACTCCAGAGACTGAGGCAGGAGGATTGAGTGAGTCCAGGAGTTCTAGGCTGTAGTGTGCTGTGCTGATCGGGCGTCCGCACTAAGTTTGACATCACAATGCTGACCTCCCAGGAGAGGGAGACCACCAGCCTGCCTGAGCAGGGGTGAAATGGCCCAGAATGGTGGAAAATGTTCAACCAAACTAGAAATGAGAAAAATGCAAATAAAAACACTAAAATATCATTATATCTGTCAATTGCTTACTCTCATGTGCCCTAATAAGAATGTAAAACCATTTTATTTAGCAATTTAGCAATATTTGGGAAATTTAAAGGTCTTTCAATCCCATGCCCAGAAATTCTTCATCATATAAGCACAAGGAGCCATGGATAAGAATGGTTACTGCAGTATTGTTTGTGAAAGGCTAAACTAGCCAAATGTCGTGCCTAATGCTAAACAGTGCCATGACCATAACATGGAACACTACCGTGGAATTTAAATGAGTGAACATATTAGCAACAGCCTGGGAATTATGGCCACAGTTAATATCCCAGCTTTCGAGATCCTAAAGCAGAAGGGTCATAGGTTAGAGGCCAGTTTGAGCTAGGAAGTGAAATTCTGTCTTCAAAAAATAAAAGTCATAAACCAATTGACTAATCAAATATGAACATAATGAAAGTAAGGTTACATAAAGGGGCAAATAAAGGAAGCTTATTATCAAATAAAGATGAGAGTGCATGTGTGTGTGCATGCATGTGCGTGCGTGTGTGTGTGTGTGTGTGTGTGTGTGT
>NC_022012.1:23670239-23672582 GCF_000317375.1 Microtus ochrogaster
TCTTTCCTCCCTCCCTTCCTCCCTCTCTCTCTCCCTCTCTCTTTCTTTCCTTCTGTCTGTTTGTCTTGGTTTACTTTTCTTTTAGAAAAAAATATCTTTCACTATGTATCTCACACTGGTCTTAAACTCCACATATTGCTAATAAAGCAGACGTTGAGATGGGTAAACTGAGTTCCCTCCCCCCATACACCTATGCTGAAGATTCTGCCAGGCTGACTAGATTATTAATTGTAGAGAGGTAAAATGTAGATGCAGAGCCAACAACCCTGAGCTATCATTAACTTCCTTAACAATCATCAACTGTCAACTTTTATCTGGTCTATCCTGGTGCCTATCAAGTAAAATCATTTATGATATTGTCTTAGTAAGGTTTAGAGTCATATGATTAAAACACTGCCCAAAAGAACTCAGGGAGGAAAGTGTTTATTTTATTTTACACTTCTGCATCACAGCACAGTACTGAGGGAAGTTGGGGCAAGAACTCAAGGTAGGGAGGGACCTTGGAGGTTGGAATCAGGGAATAAATGAGAGTCTGTAGAGCAATGCTGCTTACTCGCTTGCTCGGTCTACTTTCTCATACAAACCAGGGCCATCTGCCGAGGAATGGCACTGCCCACAGTGGGCTGGTCCTCCCATATCAATTACTAATCAGGAAAATTCTCCATGGACTTGCCCACGGATAATCTGAGGAAGGCAATTCCTCAATTGAAATCCTCTCTTCTCAGATATGTCTAGGGTGGTTTCAGGTTGACTAAAAATTAACCAGCACAGACACAGTCACTAAGCAAGTCACAAACATTTTTCAACCAAAAAGCTAGAAAGGCCAGCAAATGGCAGTTGAAATTCATCTGTCATAGCCCAACCACCTGATGTTTCTACCAGTGTATTTGAAAAACACCTGGGTTTATATTTTCTGCCCACAGCCCTGTAATTATAACTTCACAAAATTGTTTCTACATTAGAACTCTTTACTGGAGCCATCTGAAACCCATGTTCCCTATAGGGCCATGGTCACTCAGATTTTGCTCAAGAATAAACTATCTCTTACTCTCCTTGAGGTGAGAGCCGTTTGGTTTGATACACGATTCAGAAACCAAAGCTTGAAAGTTGCACTAGACGTCATAAAACAGACAAAGTGGGTCAAGCTGAGACACACAGCAGACGCAAACCCACCTGAGTATTTTAATAACACCCCGTTCTGACCCTTATTTTCCACATTCAAGTGGCAGTGGCTTTTCATGGACTCACATGTTCCAAAGACCACAGATTATTCTAGTAAGTAAAATACTACACAGAACACGATCAGTCAGTTCCCTGTCTGCTCACCACTTGGGTCCTACAGTCCTCCAACAGCTCACCCATCCATCCAATCCCCTTTCCCACTCCTTGTACCAGCTGAGATCCTCTCAGGTTCTGCTCACCCACGCTCTGCAACTTCAGTTAACGCAGTTTCATATAACCAAAGGTTTTCCTAGTCATCTTCGATGAGATTCCAACAATACTGTAGGAACAAATATAAAATCCACCCTTTTCAGTGTGGTTCCTGCCTAAAGGTCACTCAGCATCTCTGGCCACTTTAGTCCTTCTTGGTGTCCCAGCCTTTGACCTATGGAAGCCCCCTTCTAGACTTCTGATTGACCCCTGTTCCTTCATCCCTATGTGTTTTGCCCCTCCTCCTCACCCACTTTAAATACACTCTACTGTGACTCCTAAACATTGCTTGTTGTGTGTCCTGGCTAGTTTTATGTCAACGTGACATAAGATAGAGTCATCAGAGAGGAGGGAACCTCATTTGAGAAAATGCCTCCGTAAGATCAGACTATTGGCAAACCTGTAGGGCATTTTCATAAGTAGTAAGTAATAGGAGAGGGCGCAGCCCATTACAGGTGAGGCCAGCCTGGGTTGGTGGTTCTGGGTTCCATAAGAAAGCAGGCTGAGCAAGCCACAAGGAGGAAGCCAGTAAGAAGAACCCCTCTGTGGCTTCTACATCAGCTCCCTGCCTTCAGGTTCCTGCCTTGCTTGAACTCCTGTCCTGACTCCCTTGGATGGTGAACTGTGATGTGAAAAGTAAGCTGAAGAAAACCTTTCCTTGTTGTGATAAGAGCTGCGGAGCTGCGTCCCCAGCACCCCAGCCTCCTCGCTAGCTTATGCCCCAAAATAACAACACACAAATTGTATTCATTTAAACACTGCCTGGCCCATTTCTATCTAGCCTCTTCTAGGCTAATTCTCACATATTAATTTAGCCCATTTCTAATCATCTGTGTAGCACCGCTAGGTGCGCTTACAGGGAGAGATTCTAGCCTACGTCCATCCTGGGTCTGAGCTTCATGCATCTGCCTC
>NC_022012.1:23672682-23687224 GCF_000317375.1 Microtus ochrogaster
TCACTTCCTCTTCCTCCCAGCATTCTGTTCTGTTTACTCCTCCCACCTATGTTTTAACCTATGAGGCCAAGCAGTTTCTTTATTACTTAACCAATGACCTTCCTCCATCATTTCCTACCCACTTTATTTTTGTCATGATGTTTTGGTCTCAGCAATAGTAACCCTGATGAAGACATTGGGGCTTAGCTAGTTTGGCAGGTTCTTCCCCCAGACCTTTCAACTAATCTCTCTCATTTCTTACATGACAGCATTAGCCACATAGCTCTTTCCTTGTTCTGCTCTTGTTAGTTTGTCTGCTAACATCAGCGATTTTCTTCCTTGGCTATACATCAGAAAAAAAAAAAGGAAGGAAAAAATTATGACTGACAGGTGTGGATATGGGTTTTTAGAATTTGCTAAAGTGATTCTAGTTGCTGCTAATTTGAAAATAGCTAAGCGCATGTTGCCAACCATTAATGCCTAGCCCGGGATGGTCCCATCGTAAATACATCTGGACTGACTGCAATCCCTATTACTGAAAACTATATTCTGCTTCAAGTGTGAAATGCACCTGCTTGCTGGGTCACTATATTTGGCAACAGCCCTTGGCAGTACTTCCCAGAACAATAAGGATAACTCGATTATAGAATTATTACAATTTATTACAGTTATTGGTTTCATATTTCAGCCTCTTTCCAGGGCTGTGAGTTCTGTAAGGGTAGTGACTGTCTTCTATTCATCTTTATATCTCCAGAGACAGGAAGTATCAGGACCCATAAAATGTCTCAGAATGGTGTCCTTAATCTATTTAACTGACCGTAAATTGAGTGGTCTCACTTTAAAGTAATTATCAAGTTCTCACATGGATCTCCAGCTGCTGGACAATCACACTTTCCTATTAGTTGCTTCCCCTGTCTGCTTCCCGAGGTGGTCATTCTGCAGACTTCTCTCCTTCATTCTGCTCCTGTCGCCGTCCAGCAGCCTCAGATTTGCCTGATGCCTTCATTTCTTCCTTCATATGCAGCCTAGAGCAGTCAGGGAAGACTTTCTCCAACTCAGCATCCTGTATCTGCTTTGGTATCAACACAAACACACCAGCCTCAGAGGAACACAGGCCTCCGCTGTCCACTGCAGACATCAGCACCACTCCGCTCCTGTCTCACCTCTCCTCAATGTCTTTCCCCCTCTTTGCTTTCTGGCCAATTTCATCAATACATAAACTTCAAAAAAAATCCTTTTCTTCTTCTATCATATCCTTGGAAGGCAACAAAACTAAAATTAAATAAGCGAAGCCCTCTGCAAACTAGTGGTCTCTCTCTTCTTGCTACACATTTGCGCGTTCTTGGGGACGCTGTTAGACTGTTTCCAATCTCAAGGTCATTTCTTAAACTTCATATTCTTAGCTTTCTTGTTTAATTATTGAACGGTAAGGAGCATTTCTGTGTCATTGCTCTCGACTATATATACCTGGGACAAGCCAGAGCACATGAGCAACTGTCTGGCTCTTAGTCTCCATCCAGGTCTGACACCAGGCATAGTTCCTCAGAGCCCAACTCTTTCTCACAGAACCTTCACCTCTCAGCTGGTTACAACCCACTCTTCCAGCTGATGGGCTCAGTACCTCATAGCCATCTCTGCTCCTCTTTTCCTCTTACTTCAGGTTTCCTAGTGTCTCTATTAGGAGGACAGTCTCAGGAACTGTCCATATCTTAATAACTTCACTGCTACCTCCCTGGCCTTGGCAATCATCTGTCCTTCCATGGCAATTCTGGTTCTTCACACCCTTTCTCCATCATGTCCACAGTTGCCCATACCCATTCAGATTTAGTTCCAACACAATAGTCTTATTATTCATTTGATTATTAGTTATATTCTATAGTATATGCTCTGTATCCTGTCTACCCACTGTGCACACTGACTGCCTGTTCATCCACTGTGCACACTGACTGCCTGTTCATCCACTGTGCACACTGACTGTCTGTATACCCACCGTGTGCTGCTTGTCCAGCTACTGTGCACACTGACTGCCTGTCCACCTACTATGCACATTGATTGCCTGCCTACCTACTATGTACACTGACTTCCTGTCTACCCACTGTGCACACTGACTGTCCTCCTCCTGTGCACAATGACTATCTACCCATTGTGCATACTGAATACCTGTCTACCTACTGTGCATGCCAGTGTTCTTGGAGCTCCTGCAGTGATGGACTCCTCCTGGTTTAGACTCTTCGCCCAAGGCCTATTACCTTTCATGATCTTCCTCAAAACTTTAAATTCAGAAAGGACATTTTATTTTTCATTTATAGACATTTGCAAAACACTTCAAAGAATATCTGCTTCATAATAGGGGCTTGGTGGATGTTTGCTAAATGAACACATATCAGAAAATTTTGTGTTGTTTTATCCAGTCATTTCATCAAGTTGATCATATATACTATTTTCTACATAAGCACACCTTTAAAAAACTTTCTTTTGATCTTATTTTCCATGAGCACTTACATACTGCCTATTAATACTGACATTGAAGCAAATACTTCACCAATATGATGTCTAGCTTCACAATAGTACTGAAAGTTATCCACGATTATTCCTTTTAGTGACATTTATTTTTATTTGCCTATGTGTGTGAGTTGGGGGGGGTGCATGCCATGGTGTTCTTATAAGGTCAGAGGACAGCTTTTAAGCTTTCAGGAAGTTCTTTTTTTAATTATTCATTTATTATTGATACAGTGTTTGGTCTGCAGGCCAGAAGAGGGAACCAGATCAAATTACAGATGGTTGTGAGCCACCGAATGGTTGCTGGGAATTGAACTCAGAACCTCTGGAGGAGCAGCCAGTGCTCTTAACCTCTGAGCCACCTCTCTAGCCCCAGGAATTTCTTCTCATCTCTTCTCCTCTTGTGCTCACCCCAAGGATTAGATGTAGGTCTCCAGGCTTACAAGCAATCCACGGCAGAGCTGTCTGGAGTCCCCACTCTACCGTTTCTTTTTGGGTAGTCCCACAATTCAACACACACACACAAAACTGGATGTTCAGCTTTGTTGGTTTGCATTTCCCACTAGTAATTATTGTCATCCAGGACACTTCTTGAGGACCCTTGGCAGGCTGCATGACTCTGCGCCTGCCATGGATGGTGAATTCAGACCTCCTGAAGAGGGAGATGGAGCATACTCACAGCCCTGTGCAGTCTCCCTTCCACCCTGCAGCAGCAGTGCAGGGACAAAGTCATCCTTCCCGCTTCTTACCTGATGTAGAAATAAATAAATAACTACAAAAAAAAATCCAATCTCTGCTTGGAGGCACTAAATCCCCTCTCCTTTCCAGATGGCTGGGAGATTTCTCCCAGGTGGTAAATATATTATTAAGAACTCATTTCACCGTGAAATTGACTATTCAAAACACAGACAGAAGTTAATATATTAGGACAACCTGTCTGAAAACTCGCGTTAGAGAAAATTTATTTTTGTTTAATATAAAGCCTAGTATTATACACAACCCTTTCTAGTTCAGCCGGTTAAAGTTGTCCCCAGTTAGAATGTGTGTCCCAGAGTCAGGAGCCCGACCACCAAGTGTCACATGTCCCCATAAGAAGCTGCAGTCACTCCTTCTGTGTGGAGTCCTACATCATGGTAGTTAATGATGTTCCGCCTCAGACAGCACTGCTCAGGTCTCTTGGGTACACAGTGACTGTTCTCATCTGGCAGTTGAAGCTAAGCTAAAATGTCTGTAGCTGAGTTTGTTCTAGGACAGCCTTCCAAGAGATGACCAGGATCCCTCCGGGGGAAATGTAGTGAAAGAATTGCCAGGAGTCAGTCATGAGCTGTTTTATCAATGGAAAAATTGCACAGATTACAAAACAGATAAAGGCTTGTCTGTAAGGATCCAGCTGGCTGTGAATGTTTTAAGCATTAACTCATTCACGCTTGGTTGATTCACCTTTTAATAACGAGGCTACATCCTTAAAACAACGGGGCCATCACTCAAACAGATCAATAACTCACTTTGTACATTAGCCTGGCCCTGAACTGAGAGAGATCTGCCCGCCTCTGCCTCCTGTGCGCTGGTATTAAAGGTGGGGGCCAACCATACCTAGCTCAAACAGATCACAGACTCTCTGAGAGCCCACATTCTGATAAGAAAAGTAGGCTTCAGCTTTGCACAGGACTAGGAAAACCCGACATCAAAAGCCACTAACTGTTCAATGAAGGTGCGGGTGAAGGGAAGCATGGTAGTGCAGCTGCCTTTTCTTATGTATAATTTTTTAAATTTATTTATTTATTAAAGATTTCTGCCTCCTCCCCGCCACCGCCTCCCATTTCCCTCCCCCTTCCCCGATCAAGTCCCCCTCCCTCATCAGCTCGAAGAGCAATCAGGGTTCCCTGCCCTGTGGGAAGTCCAAGGACCACCCACCTCCATCCAGAACTAATAAGGTGAGCATCCAAACTGCCTAGGCTCCCCCAAAGCCAGTACGTGCAGTGGGATCAAAAACCCATTGCATTTTGATGTAACTTTGAGGAACGATGAGTTTGGCAGGCGTCTGTGTGGGAAGTGCTTGTCTTTGAAGGGGCTGCCACCTCAGAACTGATAGGAAAATATTTGTGCTTTCCTGGACATCCCGACATGCTTTTTCATTCTGATGTACACTCATTTCCGACGTACCTTGACACCTGTTTCAAATTTGTCGATAATCTTAAGTTTAAAGACAAAATGCAAAATAGTTCTGAGTTGCTCAGCAGGAAATAGTACGGGTGCTCTCTGAGGCTCAAAAGCGAGTGTCTTTCGTTTTAAAAATGATCCCTTCAGAAATGACAGGTTTATTGCTAATCACACAATGAACTTATTATGCGTTGGCACAAGCGAATCCAGCTGACACCTAAATAATGTCTATTAAAGAATTTTTAATTTACACAATTATTTTGATCCAACTAATTACTCAAAAAGGAATTTAGTCAAACAACTGCCTACGCTTTTCCAAAAAAAAAAAAAAAAAATGAAGTTCCAGAATCATTAGTAAACCAGTAACGAATAATCCACTGAAGAACGAAACAGTTTTTCATATGTTTAAAATAAAGTGGTGCCTTTTTCTGGACCACCGACTTCACAGCAACTCGGGGAAGTCAACCACTCACACAAAGAGAGCCCTCCAGAGAGAAACCACATTGCCAAAGCACGGCAGTGAGTTAGAGTTCCTGCACTCTGGTGAACGCCAACAAGTACAGAGGCTCAGCAAATGTAAGTGACTTAGAAAAGTTCACTTGTCCCTTTATCCTGCCACCAGGCACTCTCCATCTCCACCGTGTTCCAGGTGGGACCCTGTTCCATGGCTTACACACAATGAGTGTGTTCTCATTCAATCCTTGGTTAGAACCATAAAGTCTTAAAGGCAAGGAAAGCAGGAGTTTTTCTCTGCCAGAGCTCCCTAACTTGTTTAACGGAGCTGGTTTCATGAGAAATTTGGGATGGAGGGGAAGAATAACCAACAGATGGAAGATGATAAAATCATCATGACTTGAAAATAAAATTATGTTAAAACACAATATACATGTAGAAAAAAGTAAAGCCGTCATGGTTCAACAGCTTGGGAAGAATGCAGGTACTGAATACACTTGTTTCTCTAGCACTCACTGAAGAGACAGCTTGCCTGGGTGGGGAGCTTCTCTCTTGTCCTCTCCAACGTAGCTTCCTGAAGTCTAACTATTTTGCTCTTCATTAATAGGTCAGCTTTACCTATATTTGTATTCCAGATAAATGCAACCATTTGATATAAGATTTTTTCCAGTATCTGACTTATTTGGATAAATATGGTATCTATGGCCATCATTCATGCCACATTATTATTATTATTGTCATCATCATCATTATTGGAAGATTATTTCCCAATTCAGATGTCCATCTGATTACATAAATCTGCATTACCTCCAGTTCAGGGAGGAAACAAGCACAGCAGCTATAAACATCTGTGTAACTTATCTTTTGCCAAATCTATATTAGAGAATCTCTAATGCAAGGAACAATGTGAAACCCATAATTAATGGTTATCAACAGTTTTCTAAAGGGTTTGTACCAATTTGAATGCCCAGTAGCAAAACGTTTAGTCCTAGTTGTCCTGTCCCCTCACCAACACTTGATATCGTCAACCTTTCCAATTTTCTCCAAGTCTGTAGATAGATAACAGCATATCGTCATTCTTTTAATATATATTTCCCTATTGCTGACACTGAGTCTTTATGGATCATTGTGTTGGTAAAAGCCTGTTGAAATAATTTGCCCAGATACTTGCTTACTTTTGAGTTTCAGGAGTAGTTTGTGCATTCTAGAGGTTAGTCCTTTATCATTGCCATGTATTGTGAAGATCCTAATTGCTCAAACCACAGCTGAAAATATATTACAAGCAGCATGGGAGGGGCGATTTATGGTGTCACAGTCTCCAGACACACATACACGTTTGTACCCGGTAAACTTCTGTGTACTGCGGTCAAATTTTCACTATTGACTTGCTAAACAGAAAAATCTGAGCCCTAAAGCCTAGGGTAGTCAAAGTGCTGCAGAAGCATCCATCCCTTTAAAACACCCTGATAATGCTCTGATCTGCAGACTGTAAATCCATGAGGGCAGGGATGTCTGGGGGACTTGCTTGTTCTTATATTTCTCTCTGTTAAAACTGAGTACACAGCAAGAAGATAAATGCTGAGTTAAGAAATAATCCCAATTCCTGGAGCCTATCAGGCTTCTGGTTCTATCATACAAGAATGATAGAAGGAAAATGTGACTTTATATGGCAATCCTCAATTGAGTGATCAAGAAATGACGAGAAAAGCTATATTCCCTGCACTGTTTCGCAATTCTACAATAAGAAAATCAAGGATACCCATGGAAACTGTGTGGACAGTTGTGATCTAGCACATTTTGGGAAGAATTGTATTTATAAACTACTGCTCGGAACACAACTTTTATATTTTTGGAACTAGGTGTTATGATATCAATGAAAAAATTATTTTGTGGATATTAAGTATAATTTAAATCCTGTCATCTAATAAATATGTTGTTTACCTTTTGAGCGATAGCAAATTAGCCGCTGATTACTAAAAAAAAAAAATTCATTAAAACAAAAGGACACAACAGATTAGCCTAAATTAAATTTGAAAATTAGAATGCCATTTGGATAAAACTCAACAGTCCTTCTGTATTATCCAGTTAAAAGCACATGACTGTATTTGTACGTATGCATTCTCACATAGCTATATATACATGGGTATAGTAGTCCACACCTACAGTTCTAGCAATGGGAGGCAGAGGAGGGCAGATTCTCTGAGTTATGGGACAGCCTGGTCTGCACAGAGAGTTCCACGCCAATGAAGGCTACATAGTGAGTAGTGAGACCCTGTCTCAAGCAAGCAAGCAAACAAAAACGTCTTAGTCTACTGAGCTGAGTATCTGAAGTCCACATCTCCATATGAACGCTGAATCAGCAAGGGAAGCAACTGGTCCGAACCTAACAGTGAGAAGACAGACAGGGGACAAACACAAGCCCTTTGGGGTTTCGTCTCCTTTAACATCCAGAGTGCAGCTTGAGGGCTGATGTTCAAGTTTGAGTTTGTGTGGCTGATACACACGGATGGTGTAGGAGCTGAAAAGTTACAGAGCCAAATACTCTCTGTTGGTCTTCCATCTGTAAGAAGAGAGATTCGGTTCTAGAAGAGAACTGATTAAAAGTACACGCCAAGCAATCCAGACTTCTCACTCAGTAGTCCTGGCACAAAGATTAGTTATCATAGCCTGTATGACCTCATGAATATTTAAAAGGTGAATGTCAACCTGAAGACAGTCTGAACACTGGGATAATCTGTGAGCCATCAGTTAAAATTCAGCCTTTTATTTGGATCTAGGGTTAGTACCAGTTAGTAAATTCCCCTCTAAAAGTTATCCCACAGACACTGCTCCAAACTCTCTCCTCAGATGTGTCATAAAGTCAATAACTTCCTCCCTTTCTCACAGACGCTGTGTGGAGTGCCCTGAGAAGTTTGGGCATTTAAACATTTGGGAAAGGACAGATTGTAAGAATGGCCCAGACAATCTACAGACTTTCTGGAATCCTAACCTACAGAAAACAGTGAGTTTCCGGACTGAAGTCTTGACTCCCCTGGGCATCCACACACGGTGAAGCCTGGGTCTGGGGAGCATGGAAGCTCAACCCAGTTTTCAGCTGCGAGGGCATAGGATAAGCACTTGATGTGTGCTATGGAAGAGTCTGTTGTTCAGAAAACTGGGACACTGGTGCTTCCTTGTGGCTGTGTCGATCTTCAAGAGGAAGCGAATTTGTACATAGACTTTGTAAGCAGAGGCAAACCATGACTATTCCATTGCTCATTAACTTTTAGAAGTGCACACATGAAATGCAGCCCTGCATCCTCCTGGAAGCCACTATTGGTTAAAAATGGGATCCCTCCAAAACAGTGGTGTGTTCTGAGATGATAGTAAAGACTGGAGTCCCACAAGTTCCTATATGTGCAGACAGACTTTCGCAATGAAAGAATTAAAGGGGTTATATATCCTTAAACATCAGTTTACTTATGAATATGTAAGAGAGAAACAGGAAAAGACAGAGAGACACAGACAAAGCATTCATGGTGGAGTGCTAAATACACAGCTAAAGGAACCTTTTCTACTGCCTTTAACTTCTCTTAATAATCAACAACATTGAACAGAGAGTTTCAAATACATAAGTAGGATGTAGGGATCGTGGTACTCTAAAAGTACAGTAGAAATCAGGTCACTGAGAACATGAGCTAAGAGAACCTGGGGAGTAAAACCTTTATCTGTGTATGCATCGTAGAGAGGTTCTGTGAAGTGCGGAAAGAGACAGTGATGGTTACACTCTTATAGTCATAGTGTCATGTTGCTGATGCTGGTGGTGACTCAGATAGAGGTGTTCAGAAGAGGGGTGATGTTGTGACGATGGTGGCCATGATAATGATTGACGGTGGTAGTGGTGTATGATTTGTGGTGGTGATAGTTATGGTGGAGATGCTTTTGTTGGTTCTGGTGGTGATGGTGATAGCAGTGATTGAAGGTGGTAAATGATTGATGATGGCCGTAGCTAGGTTGATGCTATTGGTGGTGGTTTGTAGAGATGGTGATAGTGGTAATAATTAATGATGGTTGTCAAAGTTATGATGCTGTTGCTGATGGTGGTGATGGTGATGGTGGGGTGGAATAGTAGTGATTGATAGTGGTGTTGATGGTAATCGCAATTATGATGGTAGTTACAATGGAACAAAGAGAAAATTACTGTACACTTGCTACTGTGATAAGTACTTTGCCTGAACTAGCTCATTCAGACCTAAAAATATTCTGCGTGGCAGTTGCTTGGCAGCTGTTTTAATTCTCACCACCTTAAAGATGAGAAAAATAAGGCATGAAAAATATCATAGCTTCTCAAGGTCATAGAAAAGCAGATATTTGAACTCAGATAATTTGACTCCAGAGTCACAGACCTAGACATTCTGCAGCGTTGCCAGGAAAGTGCCGAGGAGCAAGAGTCAGAAACAGAAAGATGGATTCTTTGTGTGACAATATTCGGTGATGGGAGACCTGAGGAATATTATTGCCTAATGATGGCAGGGTACTGCTTAACATACAGAAGATCCCAGTCTGAAGAATAGGAAAAGGGTGGACTCAGAAATTAGAGAGGTAACTGCCCATAAAATTTGATCATTTCATTAGAACGTGACATGACAAGTTGAATAATGGCACTGGATACCTGCAATTTACCTTATATGTAGCTTGAGCTTCAAGAGAACCATTTACTGTGAGTACTGACTTTTACTACACCCGTAGCTGAGTTCCTGATCTTGGTTTATGCTACACGATCATTGAGGAGCTTGAGAAGAGGGAAGAAGTATGGCTACAAGAATTCACACTGTCAGCAATAGCTGCTAACCATGAGCCACCAAGGGATGAAATGACTGGTAGTGTATTTTAAATAGCAATAGGAGACCCGAGCACCAATAGCATAAATTCTCAGTCTACCTAACTGCCTCTCACTTCTCCTTTCTTCCACTACGGTCCTCTCTCCATGATATGGAGAGATGCTTCATCAAGCTGTTGCATGCACCCCCACCTCTGTTCCCTGTGTTTCTTTCTCAGCCCTTCTGAGATTGCTCAGTCTCCAATCCTTAAATAATCAGGACCATCCACTTCTGACAATTTTCAGTCTTTAGATTTTTAAAGTGCCCCCATAAGTACATCTCTTTAACTTTCTACCATGGAATCTTACCTTTTTATCTTTTTATGCTTGTTAGATTTTTTTTTATTTTTCCTCTTCTTAATAAACGTTAGGAACTATGAATTTAGAAATATCTTTCATACATATGTAGATAGAATTTGGTAGAAAATAGGTACACAAAATGGTTTATTGAATCAAAGGAAACAATGGACATAACATGAGTGAGCACAAACCCTGGGAACACTACCTCTTCAGGAACTGGGTTGTGGGGGCGGCAGAGACTCTCAGATCCCATGAGCGAATAGGCTAACTGAGGTGCCAGTACCCTGTGAGCCCAGAAACTGTACGGCTGTGTTTGCATCTATACCAGTCCTACAGGCATAGACTTCAACTAACACCACGAAGGCTCCAGAAAGCCAATGCCGGACATGTGAGACCACATCTTCCTCTAATATCCTGATCTTCTTTTGATTTATGCTTATCTATGTGTATATGTAGATTGCACATTGCAAATGCATGTGTGAGTATGTACATGCATGGATGTATGTTTGTGTGTATATACACATGTTGAGGACAGATGACAATTTTGACTATCATTCCTCAGGAGCTAACTTTTTTCTCTTTTCTTCTTTCCTTGAGACAAGGTTGCTTGCTAGCCTGGAATTCACTAAGTACACTATACTGGCCAACCAGCCAGTAGGACCCAAGGATCCACCTATCTCCACTTGCAATCTCCAGACTACTTCACCAAATAGGCTAGACTGGCTGGCCAGGAAGACCCAAAGATGCTCCTGGCTCTGCTTATAATCTCCTCTACTGAGACTATAAACATGTGCTACCATGTCCACCTTTTTTTTTTTTACTTGGATTTTAGGGAACAAACATTGGTCTTCATGCTTGGGAGGCAAAATCTTAACTATCTAAGCCATTTCTGTTGCCATTTTCTTTCGAATATTCTTGAGGCTCTGGAGGCTCAATCACCAGCCACCTTTTTATTTCTGTCAACAGCAAAAAGAAAAGATTTATCCCTTGCCACTCCCGGCTCTGCTGGCCTCTTCCCCTTCATCTCACACATCTTATCATGTGCATTATATACCCACCATGCCCTACACAGACTTCCTCCATAAATTGTTGAGGACATCACGACCAACTCCAGGATGTAAGGGACGGTAAGCCTGTGCATCTAGTGAGCATACTGCTCCCTTTGCCAATCTAACTTTATATCCTCATTCTGACACCTTCTTCAGAGCGTGGAGAGGTGTGGATGTATCCTCACTGATCATTGCTGGCCTTTCCGTGCTAGCTCACTCTCTCTCTGGAATTGATTCTTTGAGGATGTGCCATTTATCATTCCTCCTCCAGCCCTGCTCGCTGCCAGCTTCCTAACTTCCTTGTCAACCCCCATTCATCAAAGGTGTTAGGACTTATTTAAGTTACTCAAACTCTAACTGGGGCTGGAGAGATGGCTCAGCAGTTTAATACTTTCTGCTTTTGCTGGGGACCTGGGTGTGGGTCCCAGCACCCACGCTTCAACTCAAACTGCCTGCAACTCCAGTTACACCCTCTTCTGGCCTCTGAGCACACCAGACACGTGCATGGTGTACATGGTACATGTACATACAAGCAAGCATTCACATATACACACAGACATTAAATATGCATTTAAGAAAACCTCGAGTGTCATTCATGACTCCCAGCTCTGAATGAACTTTGCTCCAGAAATCTCTTTGGTCTACTTGTGTAGATCTCACAGCCTTCGCCATGATCTGTAGCTGATTTGTTTCCAGAATTGCAAACTTGAGTTCAGACTTTTTTGCTATAACATATTTGCTATCCATTTTATGTTTCTTTCTAACAAATTCCACTACATATATTCTCCAGACTCCTTGATAAGTCTGCCAAAAGTCCCATCTCCTTTCTGTGTTTCCCTTCTGGGACCCACAGCTCACCTTGGCAGCTGAAGTCTTGCAACCTTCTCAAAGGACCTGGCTCCTCTGCCCTCTGGCACTAATCTGGTATCTCGAAATGGGCCAGAATCTAAATATGCCTGTAATCCAAACCATCAGCTGTTAGATGTCATGTAGTAGGGCAGCTTGACTCTATGCTAGCTCATCGTTACTAACATCTCCTGAATCCCCATGAGTAGCGGGAGATCCCTTGCTGAATGTCTTACTTGTATTTTAATCATACATCCTCTTCTGCACTCAGTAACCTCATTTGATATCCTTGTATAAAGCTAAAAAACAAAACTGAACTATTTTTTTTTTATTTCGCCTTCTACATGGTGCTATGGTTACCATGGTTCAGTCACTTCCTCCAGAAGCTGTGTGTCCTGACCACACAGAAAAGACATGAAGAAGCTGAAGCCACACATTTGAGGGATGTCATACGTGTGACGGTGTGGGAAGGGAGGAAATCGGTCACAGGACTCTGTATATATTACTAATAAAACTACCGGTTGTCCATCATAATCAATCAGCTCCTAGGGTTATTTGTCTGTGGGCTGTGAAGCTGGCTCACCTGGCTTGCATAATTGAAAAGATGGGATGGATAGCAAGAAGAATTGCAGTGTGCATGAGAACAGTGAGAGTCCATACACAGTCTCCTGGGATTTCCTGTAGTCCTGAAAACTCACCCAAACTTTATCTACAACAGCCTGCAGGGAACCTAAGAATAGAAGTGAATGGCTGTGGCTGAAGCCTTTGTGGTCTTCAGGACATAGGACGAAAGTGAACATACCATTCCAAAAGATGCTGATGGTCAACCAAGCATCAACTGGGATGAGTAATGGAGCCCTCGTTCTGAAGCAACTAATATTAACTAGAAACATTGTTTAGGGTTTCGATTCCCATTTCTGGGCTATTATATTCTTAGCCTCCCTTCCCCAAGACTGCAAAAAGTAAGTTATGAAGTTAAAAATTAGCAACTTACAATGCATATGCACTCATATTTGGCAGAGACTGTTTTATTTTATTTTATATATTTTTATATTTTTCATCTCCTTTTTTCTCAGGAAAGATCAGAATGTGTAAAGAGTAGACAAACAGGTCATACCTATAGCTACAACTATACTCCAGGCCAGCAAGCTAAATTTGAATGTCTTGTTGGGAAGAGGACTTTGAATAAACCACAAAATTATAATTCTAAACCAAACTACAAGCATTGATCAAAAAGAAAGAAAGACATTGATTGAAGTGTTATGGAATTAAATAGGTATTAACAATTGCTGGCAGCCATGGGAAAGAGAATTTTTTCTCCCCCCACCCCAAAGTTGATGATAGTTACTAGCACTAATCCTGAACTCTCTTTAGTTGGTTCTGCCTATATTATAGGGAGGTCTAGCACATCCCGGTAAGAATCGCTGCTACCCTCCAAGCGGCAGCCCACTGTTTGTTTCTCTTGCCCTTACTCCAGAGCATCCCCTTCGCTCCTTTGTATAAACAAACACTCTGACATCAACACAACATGCTGCTGTTGTTCCCATCAAAATGTTTTCTTTGGCTCCCATTTCTCTCCTCACTTTTGTATCAGATATCTCACAAGACTTGTGACTTTTTCAGCTGTGTACTGTCCTGTTTTTGACACTGCATAATCTCACCATAAACACTGCCTATGTCACTGTAGTAAGCCATTAACTGTCATGCTAAGCCAAGTAGGTGCCTCCTCTGCATCATCCACACATTGCGTGTGGTTGCCATGGATATTTTTGAAGTATTTTCTTCCTCTGACCCATGTGGCTGTTTCATTTTACCTCTTTGGTCTCTAGCCTTCTTATTCTCTTGTAGCCTTGCCACTCCTTTATTGGCTGTGCAATGGAAATGTGGCAAAGTATATGCCTGTACATTCTTATAGGATTCTTTCTTTTTTTTAATATTTATTTGTTTGTTTATTTATTATGTATACAAAGTTCTGTCTGTGTGTGTGTGTCTGCAGACCAGAAGAGGGCATCAGACCCCATTACAGATGGTTGTGAGCCACCATGTGGTTGCCGAGAATTGAACTCAGGACCTATGGAAGAGCAGGCAATGCTCTTAACCACTGAGCCATCTCTCCAGCCCCCCGGGATTCTTTCTTTAAGGCATTTTGTTCACAGACATAATTACTGAATGAATACAGACAGCAATATCCCGAGACTCATATCTCTAGCCCAGTCTTCATTTGTAGAATCCAGAGAACTCCATAAACAGGTTAATGCCTCTCTCAGAATGTTAGAAGTTCAAGCTCTACTCAATCAATACTAAGTTAAAAGTTCTGTTTCCTTAGCTCAAATCCTGGGTTTTTATTTTTTTTTTTATTTATTGAGGATTTCCGCCTCCTCCCCGCCACCGCCCCCCA
>NC_022012.1:23687495-23746462 GCF_000317375.1 Microtus ochrogaster
AGAGTTACCCCAAGATATTTTATGCTATTTGTGGCTATCGTGAAAGGTGATGCTTTTCTTAGGATAAAGAGACGATCTCCTAAGTGCTCCTTGTCTGTTCTCTAAGGAGTCAACGGCACAATTCCAGCCTTACCCATGTTAGGTCTTAAAGTGTGTCCACCTCCAAAATGTCACAACTTAAAGTTCTAACTCCCTGCGTTCCAGTTCTAATTCCCTGTGTCACCTGGATATATAGTTGCTTGGTATGTAAGTAAATTAGCGTGTGTTAATTGTTCATTCCAGCGGAGCCTGGGCCCCTATGACATCATGACTCATGCTCATGGGAAAAGATTTGGATACAGATATACCCAAAGGGGGAAATGGTGTCAGGATCATGGTTGTGCTGTTTTCTTTTTACCAACTTTAAACAAACCAGTGTCACCTGAAAAGAGAGAACTTTAGCTGAAAAAATGCCTCCATCAGACTAGCGTGTGGGCATGTCTGTGGGATATTTCCTTGATTATTGATTGATGTGGGGGAAATCCCAGACCACAGTGAGCCATGTGGTCCTACGCTGTAAACAGTAAACAGCATTGCTCCATGGTTCCTGCCTCCAGATTGCTGCCATGAGTTTCTTTTCTGGCTTCCCTTGATGACTGACTACATAACTTGAAAGATGAAATAAATCCTTTCCTCCTCAAGTTAGTTTTGGCCATGGTATCTACCACAGCAGCAGAAACCAAACTCAGACAATGGTACTACAACCACAGATCACCACATTGCTAGGAAGCCACTGGGGTCCTGGCAAGAGGCACGTGACAGATTTCTCCTTCAAATCTGAGAGGGATTTATTGACCCCATCATCACTGTGACATCAACCTCACAGGTCCTAGAACTGGGAACTTTCCGAAGGGCTAAATCCCACTCTTTCTGACAGATCATCACAATAGCACTTGCAACTAATGCACAACGCATGCTCCTACCTACAGCTGAGCTGGCCTCCCTCCCAATAATTCTGGTTCTACTTCCTGAAAGAGAACTTATAGCTGTCTTTCCATCTGGGATCTCTTTCTTCTGTCTGCTACTTTACTAAAACCCTAACAATCTCCAGTTCCCTTGGCCAGGGTAAGAGCCACAGCCCAATGAAATCCTATTTATGATTCTGTTTGTCTTGATTTATAATTGTATATCTGTCAAGCCTTTCATAGGCTGGCATAATGTTTGTCATAGTGCAATCACGCAAATCATATTTGTTGTTCTAAAGAGTGAATTCTTGTAGAAATACATATTCTAGGTTGATTTTAATGTGACCCCAAGAAGAATTAATTGCCTACTGTTCTACACTTTCCTCTCAAACGCTGTGACCCACTGACAGTAGGGGGCTCCGACTTTTTTGAGTATTATGTTCCAAAACTATGCACCATGCTGGGAACCGAGTGGGTACTCAGCCAATATTTGTGTGACTGAATAATGTTGCTGGTGTAGGAATGACAGACCGCAACATGCTGCACAAGTAGAAGGAATAATTACTACCGAAGGGCTGAAATCATTTTCCTCTACACTAAGGACTTGTTACAATTTGCCATTCCTGGTAAATACAGTTCTGCCCAGTAAGTTTCTCTGTTCAGCTTCAAGCTTATGTGGAAGGAAAGTAAATGTGTCTCCCTCTGATTCATTTCGAACTCATGGCTCAGCCCATGTGCTTCACAATGCCTTTTGAGAATTCTTTTCAATTCCCTTCATCCCGTCTCCTCCCTCCTCCCTTTGATGTTTGCAGCCCAGGGGAAAACAAAACATTTAAATGCAACCAACACTATAATCATACACACTGTTGACTTGGACAAAGAAGAAACAGAAATTGGAGTCTTCTATGCACCCCCTCTTTGGATCTAAATTCCTATCTTTTAATACTTTAAATATCCCCGAAGGCCAAGTAGCAGCTGATTGTAGAGGAGGCCATCTACTGAAATACATTGTAACAAAAATAATTTTAACGAATGCACACTGAGGCAATTAGAAAAAAATATTCAGGAATTTTCCAAATATGATAAGGAAGTGCTCCTTTCAATTACATTATAACAATAGAAATTTGTGCTTCTACATTTCCCTTTACCTGATGTTTCTAAAGCTCTCATTAATAGTTATAAGAACTGGAACTATTACTTAGAATTTTCAGGGGACAAAGACAGGATATTTATGAATGAGGCAAGGTCAACCAGATGGTTGTCAGGAGATTCTTCACTCAACCAGGTATACTTTGCCTTTCTTGTAGGCAGAAAGCTAAATCTGCACACCATGCAATTATTACTCCATAACATTGATTTTTATACTGACTTTATGGCCATTTACTCTTCCCGTGAAGGACAAACCAAAAGATTTAGATGAATTCAAAGACAATGCAACTGACTGGAGGGTAGAAACCTGGGTAAGAGTTTGTTCTGCCTCGAGGAAGTCAGTTTTCTTTGGACATGGTTTATAGAAGATTCTTAGTTCCCTTTCTATTGCTGTGATAAAACACCCATAACCAAAGCAACTTAGAGAGGAAAGAGTTTCATTGATGGCTTGCAGTTTCAGAGGATTTAAGTCCATGGCCATTATGGCAGTGAGCATGGCACCAGGCAGGCAAGTATGGCATTAGTACAGTAGCTGAGAACCTACATCTTGATCTACAGGTGCAAGGCAGAGAGAGTTAACTGGAAATAGTGTGGACTTTTGAAACCTCAAAGCCCTTCCCTAATGACATAGCTCCTCTAATATGACCACACCTCCAACCCTCCCTAAATTGTTCCAACAACTGGGGATTAAATATTCAAATACATGATCATATGGGGACCATTCTCAGTCAAAGCACCCCAAGAAGAAAATAATCCTTCAGCAGTTGATGAAGAATTCCCTGTCTTCAGGATGTCTGTGATTGGTGTATCTCAGTCCAGCACTGGTGTAGCTCACCACCCAAGCAAAAGATTTCTTTTCTATTCCTTGATAATTCTATGGAAGAATTCTCCCACTCTTCTGTATTTTAGCATCGAACGAGAAAGAAAAGGAAGGAAGGAGACAGGAAAGAAAGGACAGAAGGTGGGAAGACAGGTGCAAATAAATGGAGCATGCAGGGACGGTTCTCCACCCAAGCGCATGCTGCCTTTTAATCTACTCATGGAGACGAGGCATTTCCCTATGGATGTGGCGTTCCTTTCAAATCTGCTTCTATCTGTTATGCAAAGCAGCCTCTGAATATTGAAAACCCACCTCCATTTCTACTTTCATCTTCCTAATTTTCTCTTTCTCATCTGCTTGTTCCTATAGGATAGCATTGAGCCAGAGGAAAGCAATGAGCCCTTCACTCAAGTATTAGAACACATTTGAACTCCGCACAAAAGTAACACATTATAGTGACATGATGAAAAATGATTCATTGGAGACGGTCCTACTTTCGCTGCTTTTATCAGTTACTCATTCAAGACACTGAAACCAGCTGTTACAAAGGCTGGTATTTGCTTTACAAAAGAAGAAAAGCTCCCTCTGTACACACAATCTTATTCTTCCTACTGATTCCAGCATCAATAGCATTTGACAGGTTGGTAATTTGTATTTTTTTAAAAGCCATAATTCATTTAGTGCCATTCTTCTTTATTATTGTACATCTTACACATTGGTGCATGGAAAACATTGCTGCATCTTAACAATTCTATTCTTTGCAGAGATCATTCATTCAAGAGGGGCTGTATGAGCGTCTTTGGGGACAGTGTGATGAATAGTGCAAGTACCAGGGGGCCAAGGCAATAAGGGGAGGGGAAGGGGGAAGAAAAAGGGCCAAAAGAGATGGAGACAGAAACAAAGACAAAAACGATAATTACCTGGGGTGACAAAGAGGAGACCACAGTGTGAGAAAACATGGGGAACTTAGAAGAAGAAATTGACATGAATATCACAGACTTATGCACTACAGCCCGCAATGACTTTGGACCCAAAGCTTTCCTTTCACCCCTAATAGGGTATGTGTAAGTGTTTTGCCATTCCTGAGTTTTTGCTGGGTAAGGAACTGTGCTTTTGCTTCCTCCTAGTAAAAATAAACAAATATGGCAACAAGAATCAGGGTACAGCTTCACAAATATGAATGTTTGCTCCAGAAAAGTCTATGGTTGATCCTATGAATCCATAGTCTCAAGCCACTACAGACCACAATTATAAAAAATGGGATGGGACGTAGCTAGTGTATGATATGTATACCAGACCCCGCACTTGATCCCCACTTTGACCTTCGAAACAAAATAAACAAACAACCCTTTCCAAATTCTGTCTGTAATGAGAGCACACAGACATTTGTCCTGTTCTTATTCCCAAAGAAACAGCCTTATCAGATAGCGCTTACTTGACGTTAATTATTATAAGTCATCTAGAGATGATGTAAAGCCCACAAGTGACCAGGTGTTAGGCTGCAGGCCTTTTTCCTGAGCACTTGGGACGTTAGGTAAAGGATCATGAATGCCGGGCCAGCCTGGGCTCACGCATGCTTGTATCTCTGCCCCCCGACACGCATTCATTCTCACAATGAGGGATGTGCCTAGGCTATATGCAGATACCACAACATTTTATAAAAAGAAATTTGAGCTCCCCCTGATTTTGATATTTATGAGGGAGTCAAGGACCCAGCCCTAAGGAAATACCAAGAAATAATGTGACGGAAAAAGCATGGGATAAAACTGGTCTCTCTGAATATGGCGAACAATGAGGACTGATGAGAAGCCAAGGACAATGGCACGGGGTTTTGATCCTACGTAATGTGCTGGCTTTGTGGGAGCCTAGCCAGTTTGGATGTTCACCTTTCCTAAATATGGACGGAGGGGGAAGGACCTAGGACTTACCACAGGGCAGGGAACCCTGACTGCCCATTGGACTGGAGAGGGAGGGGGAGAGGAGTGGGAGGAGGGAGAGAAGGGTGGGAGGAGGGAGGGAAGGGTGGGAGGAGGGGGAGGGAAATGGGAGGCTGGGAGGAGGTGGAAACTTGTTTTTTTTTTCCTTTTCTCAATAAAAAAAAAGAAAGAAATAAGTTCAATTGTGCTAGCCCTTTCCAGTTAGAACTGGTATGCTTGGTGAAGCTTTCTGAAAGTGGGCTCTTTTCTAAACTGTCTTCCACCGATCAACGATTTGAGAATGCAGTGGGACTGCTAACTCTGAGTTTAGATCAAACAAGAGAGCCTGTAGGGACACAGCCCTCACTTTGAGGAGCCTCCTACCAAGTACGTATATAGACCACACATGCCAAGCATACAGAACATGTACAGTATGAGTTTGAAAATGCCTTCTTTAAGTTATTGGATGACCACTGTGTGTCCATAGCTATGATGACCACTGTGTGTCCATAGCTATGATGACCACTGCATGGCCATAGCTATGATATACACTGTGTGGACACAGCTGTGATGAGCACTGTATGCCCACAGCTATGATGATCACTGCATGGCCATAGCTATGATAATCACTGTGTGGACACAGCTGTGATGACCACTGTGTGGACACAGCTGTGAAGACCAGTGTGTGGACGCAGCTGTGATGAGATGACCTTGCTTGTCCTTGCTTCCTTCTCTTAATCCTCACAGCCTCTCTGCCTGATAAGCACTGGCCTCATTTTGCAGATCAGGACACAGGATCAAAGAGGTAAAGTATTTGATTCTGATGACAGCCATAGTTAAGGTGAGAAACCAAATTCAAAATAGGCCTTACAAGGGAGATCAGGAGTTCCTGGTGGTCAGCAAGCTGGAAGATGCACCCACAGAAGTAGAGGAGAGAGGAGAGATCAGCTTGGAACATCCTTCACAGAGCAAGGGCTATCCTTCTTGGGCCAAATGTATGAGCAAACTTTGATGAAGGGGCTCAACCTGCGCATGGTGCCAGAAGCAAACAAAGTCACCAATGAAGTGGGAAGTGAGTGACAAGTGTTTATTCATTTCCACTAGGAGGAGGAGGACAATTTCTCTTGGCTGAGATGCACTGGATCGTGGCCGATGGAAACTTGGAAACTAAAGGGAAGAAGTCTTCCTTTAGTGGTCCTGCTGCTTTCCTGACCCAGACAGGGAGACATCGTTTCTTTGTACTCATGTGTGAAATGGCATTACCCAATTCTTATATTTCATTTCACACCTTCAAGAGGAAAGCCCTTCGGCGACAGCTTAGTGTTACTGGCTAGGGGCATACATTTCTGATCCTTGAAATCCAGCAGTTCACTGGAAGATGTGGGTGTGTGCATACGGATGGAAGTACCCACCGCATGCATGTATATGTGAACATTGCATAGTATGAGACATCCTGAACATCCTCCAACAAACGCAATGGTAACTGCAGCATTATGGTTGATCATGCTACGTCCTCAGGACCGAGCAGTGAAATTCTAAAATAAAGACTCACTTGTCAATTGGAAGGATGTGTATACAACCTTCATCTTATGGATTAGACATGGTATGATGATTTTTGTGTGTATTTCAAAACATGGCAATGCTTTCCATTGAGAGACACACATTTATTGGGTAGGGTAGACTGTCCATTAGTGCCTGGGAAGAATCAGGACAGAGGACCCTGTAGGAGAAAGGGTACAGATAATCACAGCAAAGAAGGGCCCTCAAAAAGTTTCAGCTTGATTGGTCATGTATATTTTTTTCATTAATCTGAGTAGCAGATATGCTAATCTTCAGACAAGAAACACCTAAACACCAGCAGAGAGCAACCATGGGGATGGGCAATAATCTTTATCCAGACAAAGAGAGATGTGAGCACACATCTGGCTGTGAGGACAATCCTGTTACCACTCAGAAGACAGACAGCAGCTCTTCTCAGTAGACCACTGACTCTGGTGGTCGGCGATCACAAGTGTCCACGATCAGACAGAGATGTAATGGGGGAACACGAGAAGGAGACAGACGATGAAGATCACGAGGAGAGCTGAGGTTCTGGGGAGGCGGGCGGGAGCAGCCCTTGTTAATCTCACCAGGCTGTTGTGGTTGAGTGGACTCACTGTGGTCCCCAAGCAGACGCTTATGTTATTATTTCTCTCAGCGGGTTTCAAGCTGCCTGTTAGTTAATAAGAAAAGTGCGAGATGCAACAATTGCCTTTGCTTGGCTAGCTTGTAAAGGCTTTGTCACTCAAAACTGGAACAAAGGCCCTAATAACATCCCGTGCCATGGAGGCAAGTGTCAGAGAACAGACAGAAATCAATTATCTGGGTGAAATTCAGAGGCAGGAGGAGCGAGGCGCACGAGCGTGGAGGCGTTCAGACCACATAATCCCATTAACAGGGTGCTGGGCTCTCACGGGAGGGCACAGCCACACAGGAAAATTATAATTAAAAGTAAATAAAGGGAAATGAGTCCCTGGTGGCCTTCTGTCGTAGCCCTCCACACAGACATGCTTCCATCCGAGGGTAGCAGAGCTTCGAATGGCTTGTGTACTAGGAAGGCTTGGGAATGGGAGCCACAAGCTCTCATGGGTGTGTTCGCTAATCCTGCCCATTAGTAACATTTAGTAACTGGGTTAAGCCATTTGCAAAGGGCCAGCAGTGTGCCCGGAGCCGGGATGAATCTTCCTGACACAGGATATGGATAACTCTGCAGACGGTTTATGTGCATGGTTCGTGCTGAAGTGGTGTTTATGGGAATGCGTAATGAAAGGGAATTGACGAACAGATGGGTACACGATGGTGGGGCGGGCGGGTGAGAATTCCGCTCACTTCTTTCAGAACCAGTGGAAAGCCATCCGCAACACCTTGTCACAATTCAAAAATTCAGGCACGACCCCAAACCAGGACACTAACATGTCTGAGTGACACCCAGTCATGTATAGCTTTCCCTGGCCATGTAAGGCCCTCCTGGGTGTGACTGGCGCAGAAACTCTTTCGATAGGTTGGTTTCTCCCCATTATTCACTTGAGTAGATAGGTGTATGTCCTGGTCTTGCTGAGGAGAAAGAGCAGTCAGGAGACAGCAGGGACAGAGCCTGGTCGTACTTTTGTCAGAAATTAGCTTTATGGCTTTGAATCAATCAATTAAACTTTCTAGATCGAAGTGTCTCAAACAGTTTAAAAAGGAAGAGGCATTCTTGTGAACTGGGCACTGAACTCGGGCTCTTGAGCTTGTTAGACAGTGCTCTGCTCCTGAGCTCAGCCTCCAATCCTGGCGTGGAGAAATGCTCAGTAGATCATTCTGTGGTGTCTTATGTCTGCATGGTTTGGGACCTTAAAATCTGACAACCCCTAAGCTATTCAGAACAGTCAGCATACAAGTCTTCCAGGGACTGCTTCTGACCTCTGTGCCGCAGATAGAGGTTTGAGGATTTCTAACATCCGAATCCATCTACACAGGTCCAGGATCCACCAACAAGCACAATCATAGCACATCCGTGAGGAGATCAAAGACACGCTTCCTGTAGGAGCTAGGAGGAGGCCGGGACTATTCCAGGGCCTATTGTACTCTACATAGATGCTTTATAGAGAGGCAGACTCACAAGCATGGTGAGTATATTTAAATAATAGAGACAGTGCTGGAGCTACAGGTTTTGACACATTATGTTCATTCATTTTTCCAGTTATGGATGAATGAATGAATGAATGCCACTGTAATGGGTGCCTTGTCTTTGGAAACTGCCTCACCGGACATATACTTGATGATTTCTTTGTGTGTATGTGTGTGTGTTGTTCTTTTTAAAATTAATTAATTTTTTTGAATGATCTTTTCTCATTTTACATACCTATTCCAGTTCCCACTCTCTCCCTTTCTCTCGCTCCCCCCACCTTCCTCCCACCCCACCCACCATCCATTCCTCAGAGAGGGTAGGTAAGGCTTCCCATGGGGAGGCAAGGAAGTCTGACACACCCCTTTGAGGCAGGATCAAGGCCCTCCCCCATCAGAATCCAGCTACACAGGTCCAGGATCTATCAACAACACAAGTGTCAGGACCTTAGCGCCTGGAGAGATATGGCCCCTCCTATAGGATGAACAAATTTGCAATGAGGAATATTTTAGTTTATGAGCACTGGGTGGAAATCTTTACAATTCCTCTGCAAGCCCTCTTCTCTTTTTAATGTGGTTTTCCCATTTACTAAAGCCAGTAGGTAAGTGTCTGGTTTCGCATCAGGTAGACCTAGGGTCGTGGGGCCCTGTGAAGAGATCCCAGAGGTACTGGCAGGCCAGAAGAAAACGATTTTAAATTTGTTCTCCAGAAGTCATCATAAAGCAAGCACGGCAGCATGAAGGTGGCTTCGGCAGCCAGGAGGGTGATTTGAGCCCACTGTCCCTCTCAGATGGTGTCAGTTGATGACCGGTGGGTGCTAAAAGCTGCTAATGTGTACAGAAAGGGAGAGTTGCAAACTCCCAGTCCCTGAGCCTCTCATCTTCAGTGTTGCTGGCAGTGAGAAAGCTATTTGGAAGGAAGCACAGTCAGGGGATTCTCCCTTATTTACAAAGACAGTAAGTGGCACAATCCAAACCCAACCACAGCAGCTGGCACCGGCCCCAAGGCCTTCACAGTTCCTGTGGGCTTAGGGAAATACTGAGAAGTCATTCAGTGTAGGTTAATGACATATGGGGCGGCAAGGAGCCCCAAGTCGGTGCAGGGAGGGCTGGTAATTACTGCTAACTAAATGAGGAGGCCAAGCCCTCCATGCTGGACAATGTGTTTTGTCAGAAAGGTAAAGCCAGGGCAAGGGTGCCAGAGGGAGAGAGACCTACCGTCTGCTTCCCACACAACCCTGTGAGGATACCACAAACCCAGTGCTTGCGAATGCTGGGTATTGTGGGACGCAGAGATTCTTCTTCCTTGCTACTGATGTGAATGTCTGCAGAGACACGGTAGAGCAGCAGCAAAGAACTTGAGGCTGGCACCTCTGCTGGGAGCTGTCATTGAGTTGCTAGGCAATGCCAAGGCTACTTCAAGGTCAGGCTGAAGAAAAAGACAGCAACTTGAGGGTCAAGTTGTTTGTTTGTTTGTTTGTTTAAAGTAAGTATCACTATTTTAATTTTCACTTCTCAGTATTCATTTTGGATGATTTTATTTTTTTTTTTAAGACAATCGTTCATGTGAAGCAATCCTTAGTCTTAAATGTCAGGTATATGCCCTGCGGTCATTAGCTTGGGGTAGAGTAGTAATGAATCAAATACATTCTTAATACAGAAATTCAGTGGTACCTGTGAGCCTTTCACAGATACAGAGAATTCAGAACAGCCTAGGTGTGGATGGACAGCAAGAGACATTCACAGCCAGCCTTGCTTAACTTACTGAAGTACAAATCTAACATGCTGGACTCCACTGAATCAAGATAAGGAGATGGATCTCCATGCGCTCCTGGCTTTCAAATTCCCCCATAGCCTGGATCACAAGTCAGAAGTGTTTGGAAATAGATGTTGTACCAATGAGAGGGAAAGAAAACAGCCAACAAGTACAGGATCACTTAGATGGAATATTTGCTATTACTAAGACCTTGAAAATCCAGCCAGCGCACATATAGACTAGATAGCATGGCTTTACATTTATGCAGTTAATGTGAATATGACCAGTGGCTTTTAATCGCAGTCCTCAGCTGGCAGAGGCAAGCAGATCTCTCTGAGTTAGAGGCCAGTCTGATCTACAAAGCGAGTTCCAAGACAGTCAGAGCTAAACAGTGAAACCCTGTCTTGAAAAACTTTTTTTAAAATAGAAGAGGATTGGTCTTTGTGTGCTATGCTATGCTAGTGTTGGACCTTGGATCTCAAACATTAGCTCTAGCCCCCCCTCCCCCAACTAAAAGGAGGTTTAAATGATGCACAGTAAATTCTGGGACTACATAGGGCTGCTACCAAAGACAAAGACAGACCTGGAAAGCCTCCACTTTCTAAAGTCTCTAATTTGATGTGGCGAAAAGTAAGGCAGGTGAAATTATAATCCATTTCTATTGTTACAGAGTTACATGATTTGGGGAAAATTTCCAGAGGCTCACAGGCTTTACCTTGTCCATGATGAGCTAAAATAATCTCTAAATTCCTTTTCTAATTTAATATCAAAATCTTTTTCTCTCTGATTCCCACTACTTTCCCTTTAGAGTCCTACTAACAAAGCTTCTAAGTAAGAAATGGTGTATTTAAAAAAGGACATGCCCCCTCAGGTCTATAAAAATATCATCTTTGTCACTCAGTGATTAAGAGCCCCATGGCTCTCACAGAATTAATTCTCAGCACTTTTGTTGGGCAGCACAGAGCTGTCTGTACTTCCAGGTCTGGGGGATCTGCTGCCCTCTTCTGGAATCCATGGACATCCACACTCATGTGTGCACCCTCTTATCCCCAACTAGAAAAACAATATAAATCAAAAAATATTATCTTCCTTTTCAAGGCTTTTAAGACAGCATCATGCTAGGTCACCTAAGAAGGAGACATTCAGGCATTTGGGATTTCAAGGAACAGTGGACACTGTCACCTTAGGCCAAGCCATGGTACTTGTGACGTCATGCTGATTCAAGTTTCTTGTCATGGAGATGCATTTGTAAGGAACGGTCACTCTTCCAAGGCCACTGGGTCACTTAGTGTGATATGGAGAACAGGCATGCATCCCCAGGATTTGCTTCGTTGCTGCCTGATCCGCAACTACCAACTTCTCCTCTAACTAATGAAAACTTCTCACAGTTAGAACCATGAAGGCTCTAGGGTTGCTCAGTTTTTGTCAGTTTGAGTCACGTTGGAGTCACGTGAGAAGAACAAACATCCATTGACCAATTACCTCCATTGTATTGGCCTGTAAATGAGTCCCTTATGCGGGAGAACTCAGCCCACTGTAGCCAGTGCCACCCCTCGGCAAGTGGTCCTGGGTTGGATAAAAAAGCCAGCTGAGTGAATAATGGAGCACCAGCCAGAAACTTCCTCCATACTCCCTGCTTCATTTCCTGCCTTGAACTCCTGCCCTGATTCCCCTGGATGACAGCTATAACCTGTAAACTGAAATAAACACTTCCCTCCCCAGGTTGCTTCAGTCATGGTGTTTATTACAGTAAGGGCGAGGCAAACTTGAGCACTCTCCGAAAGCAATATTGGGAGAAAATAGAAGTTAGGTTCTTCCAGGGAAACAATATACCTTTGGCATGCGCATCTCTCCTCAGCCCTAGACACCCCTCAGCTCATCCCTCAGATCTGTGGAGGCATTGAGGCTTCAGCCCAATCCTCAGGACACACTGGAAGCTGCTCCCAACACTCCCCCCCCCCCCCCAGAAGGAAGCAAGATTAAAGGCAGCTGCTTAATCCTTTTCCAAAGCTTCTTAAGCATTTCTATCAGGGTCAGCTCAGCTAGTGCTTACTCAACCTGCCAATAGAAAATATCCTAATTTAGGCCCTTCTGCTGACTGTCAAGTTGAGAAAATGAGAGACTGGATCCTGATCAGAGGACAGGATAGGGAGAGATGCAGGTGGCGGGGGGGGGGGGCGTGGGGGTGGGTGGCATGGTACCAAGACATCCATTTCCTTTGCAGTGAAGGGGTCTCAGGAAGGAAGATATTTCTTTGTTGACTTCATTTTCCCCCTCAGAAAGATTCATCAAGAACCACCAATGCAAACTGAGCACCTACTGGGCTGTGCTGGCGGAGGTGTGCAGTGAGCGGGAGGGGCAGTGCAGAGGCGGTCACGTGGAGGTACTGCTCAGAGGGATAGATGGCAGGTAGCTGGTGCCCGCAGAAACACAGGATGGGATCGGGACAGACAGGGTGTAGGAGATGAGAGGATCATGAAGATCCTTCTAAATCGAGTGTGACTGGACCCTGGCAGTAGCAGAAAGCCATGCAAGCATTTTCGTTTGGAGAGCAATGCGACCGCATCTGTACTTTGAAAGATCTGATTAGCAAGTAGAACTTAGGATCGGAAGAGACCAAGCACAAAGAGAGCTCAAAATCCTTTGTTGTGCATGTTGGTCATGTTGGTATCAGAACTGGAGCGTGCGAGGGTTGATGCACAGGGGAAATTAAGAGGTAGCATCACCAGGGTTTGTTTGGGTTTTTTTGTTTTTTTTTTTTTTTTTTTTTTTAATGCTTGGAGGTGATACAGAAGAAGGGGAAGTCAAGATGAAAATCTGGTTTCTAGCCTGGACAATGGGTGCGGTGCATCACCACAGAATGAAGGGTAATGGTGGGTGCTGCCCTGAGGGAAATGGAGGTGAACGGAACAAGGACAAGGTAGGAAGTCATTGTAAATGAAGTCACCTCTTGCTCCTCTATGGTAGCTGTCTTCCTCTGAAAACCAGAGACAAGTTTAGGAAACGGTCTTAGAATACAGCCCATTGGTAATTGCTTTGTTTTCGTTTGGAATGCAGCGGGGGAGATATGAGTGAAAAGCACACGAACATTCTGAAACTGCATGACAGGGTTCCAGAACTTTCCGTTTCCATGGCAGAAGAGCTAATATGCAATAAAGAACCTATTGGTGTAGCCTCACGGTCTGGCTCAGCAGAGAACCAGCTGGGGAGGCACCTAGGGGGAGGCCAGGGGAGGAGAGCCAGGTGCAGGCTTTCATAGCAGCTTTGTTAATGATCTGGAAGAGGAAGTAAACCGCACACTCATGAAGTTTTCGGCTGAGTAGCCAGAATGGGAAGTGCCAGGGAGGAGGGCAAAATAATTGGACTAAAACCCAAGTGGCAGCGGGGAATAGGGACCGGGCGTACCCACTTTTGCATTGGTGATTTATTGCAAGAGGACCGCAGTCTTTCTGAAGAGACACGAAAAGAGTGTTCTATTAAGGTCTCCAGGAGGCACATTAGCGCCACAAAGTCACTAGGTTGTGGTTCGTCCACTGCTTCATTAGGCGTTAAATGACAGATGGTAATAATAATATTAATCATACACGGCTAACATTTATTTAGCTCTTCCTGTAGACTTAATGCTAAACTAAGTTCTCTTACTCCCGTGACATTCCGGATTCTCCGGAGCCGCTCTCCTGCAAATGAAGAGCTCAGATTGATGGCTTGAAGTGACTCACCCAAGGTCACACAACACTTAATTGGCAAGGGTGAAAATTGAAGGCAGATCTCTATAACCCCAAAGATTCTGGTCCTAACTACTGCCCTGTATGGTCGGTTTCATCGGAGAAATAATGTTATAACCAGCATCCTTTATGAGCTAAAAGATTTTGTAGAAATGCAATGATTTTTAACATCGTTCTGATTTTGTTGGGGGGGAGGAGAACTTGGTGATTCTCTATGTCTGTATACTGTCTACATCAAAACCTTTTAGCTTCCCTATGTGTAAAATCTGTTCATGGAAAAATTCCTAATTACTCTTTAAGAAAAGCTTAGACATCTCTTCTATGGAGTGTTCTAGCCTTCCCCGTAAGGTCACACATTCCTATGCTCTCCAGAGTCACCCATGGTAGAGAATTGTCCGAAGTAATTGGCAACCATTCACTGCTCACTCCTGAGAAAATCTTTTCTTATGCATCCCTGCCACCCTAATACCTTGGAAATGGCTTTGAGCATAGTATGTTCTCTACAAATGCATTGTGAAGAAATAAAATTTAAATAAAAAAAAACTGAGTCACAACACATGGGTACTGTCCACTTGTGATACAAACACCTTAGGATAGTAATCATCTTGTTTCTGAAACTGTAAACCACGTTAGCCAGGGTTGATGGACTGGAGAAGCCCCCCCTTCTTTATAGTGAGTGTTTAAACACAAACAATGAGCACCCACAAAGGTGTGGCTTTGATGAGAACGTTTTTACTGCTTCCATTTCGCACTCTTGATGAGAATGTAGGGAAATAAGAACCACTCACTAAAGGTGAACACATACAAACAGCAAATCTCCAGCAACATAATGGGTACCAAAGAGTCTCTTGCCAGGATGAAGTTCATACTTTGAGTAATGAGGTTCTTAAGGAAAATGATTTCTTAATCTCTCTTGACTGTGCCTTCTCATATGCTTTTTTATTGCTTTGTCATTGTCACGTGTCCTCAAATTTGCCGAAGCCTGTCCAACTATGAAGATAGTCACCATTTTTGTTTTGTTTTGTTTTGTTTGTTTGTATAACCTCACTTTCCCCGTTGCCTTCTCTCAGAGTGTTGCCTGCAGGCTTGCTGCAGAGGTAAATTCCACGGAAATGTCCCCTGTTTACTTGACAGCCACCTCAACTCCCTTAATGGTCTTGGCATTTTCATAATACTTTACAGGCATATATGGTTGCTACCCCTCAAGCCGTGACATTTAGTCTCTTTCCTCCTTCGCGTCCTATATTCTGACCTTAGTGTCTTATTCACGCTATCCCGATATTTAGTACAAACCATGGTGTATTTAGTATGAAGGAGGTAGGGGAGAAGGAGGAGGTAGAGGAATTCAGAGAGGGAAGAAAGGGAGGCAGGCCAACTCTAATGCTATATTTTCTCTAATCTGGGTTGACGAACATGAAGTGTTTTTCAGCCAAACAATTTAGGTTCAAGAGTAAATCCTTGTGCCTGAATGTTGAACTGGAGTTGATCCAAAACTCATTATTCATTGAAAGGATACATCAGTTCTCATATTCTAATATGCACTAGATATTTGCCCACACACGATAATGACAGTCTTGTTAAAAGAGAAAATAAAGAGGGGAGAGAGGGAGATGACAAAGAGAGAAAAATTCTTTCCCCGGAACAGGCAGAAAAGACAATGGGAAGGCCAGAATTTAGAGCAAGCAAAATGAGGTTTCAAAGCCAGTATGTGTTCTTGCCCAGAGTGGGGTGGCTTGGCTGGGAACAGGTTAAAATCACAAAGTGGTCCTTGTTAGTTAACAACCTCCATTCAACTGAGTTTTATACCGACATCAACTACCATACACAGTTCACCCAGGGATGGTGTAGAGACTTCTAGAAAACCTTATGAAAGATGTAGATTATTTCTGGGCTAAAAGGTGAAAAATAATTATATCTTTAAAAAACCATTGCAAACTCCAGATGCTGGCGCAGCTGTATTTTAATATTCCAATACTATGACAAGAGTGAATCTTGCTATGTGCCTCTTATCTTCCCCTCGCATACCAGTGCTGTCAATGCCATTGGCAATTTTACATGTAAATGAGCTCATCCATCACTCCCTGCTCCGCAGCAACTCACTTCTGAGCTTGCCATAGAGTTACACCATTAAATCTCCCTGCTTTACAATATACATCATGACATATTTGACATCAATCAGCTGTGTCAGCCTGCTCACTGTAAACCATAAACTCACTCCGCATACCTCCCTGCACAGAGTGATTAAAGCTGCTTGGGGTAGCTTCCTGATTACAGTGATAAATGGTAGTTCATTTCCAACTTGCTCTCCCCACCTGTTCTTGGCTCCTGCCCCATGGTCCTCACGCTCCTCCTGCCCGCTGGAGGAGACCACTGTCCACTTCAGTGGAAGGTGCACACAGAATCATTGCTTTGCACACTTGAGGTTTAAACCCTGGCTTCAACTTTGGCAATTACCCCTTGGCTCCGGGTTATGACTTTGCTATTTTTAAATATGGCTGTGAAGCTGTGTCCTTTATTGCGTAATCAGGACACAGTGAAGAGCATGTACTTAGAGTTCTTCCAAGGATAGCCTCCCCACCCCCCACTATTCAGAACCTAGCAGGAGACTAACTCTCAAGTCCAAGGGCTAGATTCTAGCTGTCTGTCCATCCCACCTCTCTGTGTAACAGGCAGTTTTTGTTAGGTTAGCTCTTATGACATCCCAACTCTATCCAAGTTAGAGCATCAGAACTCATTCGAGGGAAGATAGCATCAGTATAAATAGAACCATACATATATTTTGATCACTATTTTCAACCGTTTCACTTCTAAACTTCAGCGTTTTGTTGTCAGAAGGAACACATTGCTCGCAGCATGCTGACACGTTGCATGGCAGCACAAAGCTGACCACACGTACCAGTGTATTATGGCAACACGCTTGGAAGCCACTAGACCAGCGAACCTGTGTGCTTTGTTCTAGCAGAGAAATCCAAAGGAATTTTAACACTATGAAGGGCTACTCCACTGAGCTGATGAGGCAAACCATCTAATCATTCCAAGAGTCCTTTTGCCCTTCCTTCTGTTGGGCCTGAGGTAGAAGCTACTTCCCTTGTTTTCTGGCACAAGGACCAAGCCATCTGCTGACCAGTGGAAGCCTCCTCAATGGTGTGTGCTCTCCAGAATATCTCCTAGGCAATAAATCAGAGGGCTCTTTGGACCCAACAAAACAGAGAGTAGTAAGCATTCTTTATCCACAGATACCCTCCTCACACACAGACCAAGGACTATCCACCTGCTGCTTGTTCTGATTTCCATCAGCCTGGCTGCTCAGGTCTCCTCTGTCTAATGATCTCATTCATCTACCAGAATCCATAGTCATCTGTCCAGAGAGGAGTGTACAAACCATCTGGAAGGAGTAGATAAGAGGGATGGGCTATTGCTACAACACCGAGGCAGATCAATTCAGCTTTCAGCTTAGGGATGCCCATGACATGCAGTGTAGCTCTAAAATATGTGACACAGAAGTCAAGAGAAATGCAAGATAATGTGGGGAGATGGGGAAAGGGGGGTATTTGGATGGTTTTAGGAAGTCTAAAGGGAGGGAGGAGAGAAACAGAAAGCAGAGGAGGGGCAGCAAGGAAGAGAAGGAGAAAGTTAGCTTCTTGCTTTCATTCTTGGGACATCCAGAGTAATGAAGCCTCTTTCTGGAGAAGATGAATGGGCATCTGTAGAGATTATGAGTGAGGCTTTATTGCAGATCAATAAATCTGTGTCAGAGATTCCCATCTGGAGGGAGTTTTAATTTAAAGAAAAGAGTGATGAGCTCACAATGATAATAAATCAAAAAGTTGTGTATTCACGTATGCATTAACCTTCTATCAAAACACACATCGAGGTCAAGCAAGAGTTTGGAAACAAATCTCCCAGGTGATTTCAAAGGACAGCCATGGGAACCCAATAGCTCACCTGCCGAGGGACAAAGAGAGCCTGCTGCTGCACTTCACACTCACCCACATCTTTGATAAGATCGGAGGGAAGCTGAGGATTTATGTCACCACCATTAGCAGGAATTGCTAGTTGTCACCAAGCAACAGCTGTCTCAGATCAAAACCAAATAGAGTTCTCCAAAAAGGAGATTTCACAGTCACAAAGCTGAGATGCCAGCTGACAAAGATGGGAGAAGGGAGGGATGAGTAAGGGAAATTCTGAAGGCTCTGCTCTGACAAAATTTGAAGTGCTTGTCGGGTGGTGGTGGCGCACGCCTTTAATCCCAGCACTTGGGAGGCAGAGGCAGGCGGATCTCTGTGAGTTCGAGACCAGCCTAGTCTACAGAGCTAGTTCCAGGACAGGCTCTAAAGCCACAGAGAAACCCTGTCTCGAAATTAAAAAAAAATTTGAAGTGCTGGGTGGGGGTGGTAATTCTGGAGCAACCCTATTGTTCCATGCCTGTCTCATGGACCCCAGGCTTGTACCGATGGTCTCCACTGAGCACAGCAATGAGCAGCAAAGATACAAGGTGTGACCAGGGTTGATAGTGACAGTGGCCAGGGGCAGTGGCAGTGCCAAACTTTAAGAAAGCTACCACATCAGGCAGGGTCAATCAGCTACCCACCTCACTTTAGAAAAGCCTGCTAGTGCTAAGGGACACCTATCTGTTTAACATTTGATGTAATTTTGTGTGACAATCTGTATGCACGTTCTCTTCTTTCAGTTACCTATGGGGCTTTGCAAAGGAACTACTAAACAAGCCAATCAGAGAACATATATCAGCAAAGCTCCTAGCATCTTCCTCTGCACACAGTTCATGTAGTCTGTCTGCTCCCTGCATCCAAGACACTGCATGCATGCATTCAATCAATTGGAGATCAAAAACATTTTTTGGAGAGAATGCTTTACATTAACCTTGTATAGATTTTGGTTTTTCTTATCATTAGTCCCCAAACAACACATTGTAGTGACTATTTACATACCACTTACAGATAGTCCGAGTAATATTTAATGAATATGTAAGAAGTCAGGCATGGTGGGGCATCCTGTATCCCCAGCATCTCAGAGGCTGAGGCAGGAGAGTTCCTTGAGACTGAGGCCAGACTAGCCTATATGACAAAATCTTGTGAAAAAGTTAAACACCAAAATACTAAAAATGAATACAGACAACTTCCAGTGGTCAATGTGCAGAGACTAAAGAGACTGTGGATTCTAAAGCTCTAAGTGAGATACTTACATCACACTTCAAGACTCAGGGATCATCACAGAAGAGAGCAGAAAGATTGTAAAAAAAACAAAAAACAACAACAACAACAACAGAAGTAGTGAATGTCCACAGTGAAACACTGTTTGCTAAGTGTGACAGCCACGGCAAACGTGAACTCACAGTGCTGTAACTGCATACACAAACCTGTACAAACTTCTGCATGGACAGAGGGAATCTCACGATATCCCACCCTTACCTGAGAAGCTATTGGCAACTGATGGCCACTAGGGGAGGTACAGTGTTATTCATGGATTGACCCCTGAAAGGGTACCCTGCTCTGGAAGATGGTCTTATACTCATGCACATACAGGAAGCACCAAGTGTACCTTGGGTTTAAAGACTGATACAGAGGGTTAGAGAGATGGCTTGGTGGTTAAGAGCACTGGCTGCTCTTCCAGAGGTCCTGAGCTCAATTCCCAGCAACCACATGGTGGCTCACAACCATCTGTAATGAGGTTTGGCGCCCTCCTCTGGCGTGCAGGCATACATGGAGGCAGAATATTGTATACATAATAAATAAATAAATCTTAAAAAAAAAAAGACTGATACAGAGAGAGACCTAAGCTTGGAGGAAAACAGGGAGAGAGAGACAGGGGAGAAATTCAAAGGAAGGAAGGGGTGGGGGTGGATTTGACCAAAACACACAGACCAACAGATAGACACACACAACATGCATTTGTGCACACACATATCATATCATATATATATATTATTTACAAATAATAAAAATGTAAAAGAAAAAAGTTTTGGAAAAAAATAAATAAAAATAAAATAAATGGGAGATGCTGAATATAGTGAGGTAATAAGCCTGTGATCCCAGTACTGAGGAAGGAGGATCCCACTTTTGAGGGCAGCCTAAACTATAAGAGACACCATGTCTCTAACTAACTAACTAACTAACTAACTAACTAACTAACTAAAATAAGAGACTAACATGAGTGTCCAAAGACTTTGATATCACCACAGGTTCTGAAAGTAATCCTTCAGGGATGCTGAGGGATATATATATAGTGTGTGTGTGTATGTATATATGTAAATATGTGTATATGGTGTGTGTGTATGCACTAATTATCTTCTAGCACACTGAAAGTATAAGGCATCTCTGTTCACATCAGCATGGCTACACAGACGATGTGACAGGAAAACAGAGCTCAGAGGACCAACAGACCAGTTTAGCTTAGATCTGTCTGTCTCCCCGAGAAGTGAACATCTCCAGCCAAGCCTGCCTCCTCACACCTTCCTCCCATTCAAATCAAATGTTTAATATGTTCCTCCTGTTGGAGGCTTCACACCAATGACTCTAGGAGCATGCCTGTGCTATCTCCCAAACCTGTGGATAGCCTTGGCTAAGCTGCTTGTGCTTCTCAGCTGTGGTGCTGTTCAGGCAACACTATCCCGCTGCACAGGGCAACCTTCATCTTCTCTCTACTATTGAATTTCCGTGAGAACATTTTTTTCCTTTTTGGACTTGCATTTTTATTACATATATGACTTCTGAGCATTCACAGCACTGTGTCACAGCTCCACCATGCACAGTCCACAGCACAGTAGGTAGGTGCTTTGCTGGGGGTGGTGGAAAGAACGTTTTTAGGACTAATGTTTAAATAGGGGGAAATCAGTTCTAATGGAACAAATGAGTACATTTAGCAACTGAAGCACGAAGAGAACTTAATTCCTGAAACTGTACCACCAATTCCCAATCATCTTTAAGAATCCGCATGTACTTTACAAATGTCTCTGACTAGTACCTTGGCACCCTCAGTCATGAAGAATATTCATTGGTGAACACAGACTATTGTAGTAGATTGGCTCCTAATATCATTCCAAAGATCAGTAAAGTGACTTCTAGAGAGGGTGCAGAGCCTTTGTGACCCAGCAGGTCAACCCAGCAACCGAGAAAGAGTCTTTGACATTAGAATTATGACAGTTGAACCCTGGATCACTGATCTCCTAAATCAAGTTCAAGGCCTGATGCCTCCGGAGTATTCATCTTCAAAGGAAAATTCTTTCTCCATGAGTTCTCTGCTGAATACTTAGAAATGAGAGTCAGTTTTAGGAATGATTGTGGTACCATTAATAACCATCTTCATATCAATGAGGCTGTCTGAATGCTCCTGTTGGAGTCTTTATGCAAATAACATCATGTGCAATTATATCTAAAAGGTGCAAAGGGAGAAGGTGTGCACAAGACACTGGCGATAAAAATAAAGGCTGCAAATATTAATTGCTTATCAATGGCTTGTAAGTGCCCCCTCACATTTCCTAGTAGTTGCATTCTTAGTGGGCACCCAGCCCCACGGAGCTGAGAGAATCAAAAACATGCTGATGGTAGCCTACAAACTAGGAAAAGATCTTCACCAACCCTACATCAGAGAGTTGATTTCTGATTTCCAAAACATTTAAAGAGCTCAAGAGCTAGACATCAATCCAATTTTAAAAATGGGGTACCGATCTATACAGAGAATTCTCAACAGAGAAATATCAAATGACCAAGAAGCACTTAATGAAATGTTCAGCATTCTTAGCCATCACTGAAATGCAAATCAAAATTATTCTGAGATTTTATCTTACACCTGTCAGAATGGCTAAGATCTCAAGAACACTAGCGACAATTCATGATGTGGAGAGATGTGGAGGCAGGCAAACACACCTCCATTGCTAGCAAGAGTGTGAACTTGTACAGCCACTGTGGAAATTAAGATGACAGTTTCTCAGAAAACTGGAAATCAATCAACCACAAGATCCAACTTTAGCCCTCTTGGGCTTATACCCAAAGAATTATCAATCATACAGGAACATTTGCTCAACTATGTTCATAGTAGCTTTATTTGTAATAGTCAGAACCTGGAAATAACTTAGATATCCCTCAAATGAAGAATAGATAAAATGGGATGTATTTACACAATGGAGTATTACTCGGTTGTTAAAAATAATGACATCTTGAAATTTGAAAGCAAATGGATGGAGCTAGAAAAAAAAATCATCCAAAGTGAGGTAAAAAAGATCCAGAAAGACAAACATGGTATGTACTTACTTAGAAGTGGATTTTAGCTATAAAATAAAAGATAACTAAACTACAGTCCACAGAGCCAGAGAGACTAGGCAACAGAGAGGATGTAAGGGGGATGCCCAGATATCCCCAGGAAGAGGATACAGAAGCCATTTTGGGAGTAGGAATGGAAACATGAGTTTCAGGTAGGGGTGGAGGAGGAGAGTACTGAAAGATCCTATTGGAAAGCAGAGGGCATTTCAAGGTCAGGTAAAAATCTGGCTAAAGGGAATCTCCAAGGAATCTACAAAAAAATGGCCCCAGCTAAGACTCCTAGAAATAGGGGATATGTAGCCTGAAATGGCCATCTCCTGTCACCAGACTGGTGCCTAACCCACTTGTCATCAGAAAAACCTGATTCAGCAACTAATGGACTCTTATACAAACCCAAAGCCAAACATTAGATGGAGCTCAAGAAATCTGCAGAACAGGGAAAGGTAAGATTGCAGGAGCCAGAGGAGTCAAGGACACCCACAGAATCAACTAACCTGAGCTCGTAGGGGCTCACAGAGACTGAACCGACAACCACAAAGCCTGCATGGGCCTGACCTATACACTCTCCATATAAGTTACACTTGTGTAGCTTGGTTCTCTTCTATGACTCCTAATAGTGGGAAAATAAGGGCTGTCTTCAATTCTTTTGCCAGCTTTTGGGACCCTATTCCTCATGGTGGGTCACCTTGCTCAGCCTTATTACATGAGAAGGTACTTAGTCTTTTGCCAACTCGATAAGCCATATTTTGTTCATATCCATGGAAGATCTGCCCTTTCCTGAAAAGAAATGGAGGAGTGGATTGGGGGTGGGAAGAGAGGGAGATGGGTGGTGAGAGACTGGGAGGAGAGGAAGGAGGGAAAACTGTGGCTAGGATATTAACTAAATAAATAAATAAATAAATAAATAAATAAATAAATGTGCATGCTGACAGAGACAGCAAAACCATTTTGAACCCAGAGTCTAAGCAGCTAATTCTTCTCTATAGACTGATATATATATATTCCTTAGCATTATTTCCTGTTTACTGTCAACTTTCTGGAACTTTAAGTAGGCTTGCTCTTGATCTCTTGATCCAGTTTCAATCCCAACCCAAATGCAATCAGAATGGCTTTCGGAAATGGACACTGCCCATCTTCAGGTACCTTCAAAGGCTCTCATCCCTTCTGCTTAAGGTCCCAGTACCCACGCATGCTGCATGGTCCTCAATGACTAGGGCACATTTCCGGTTGTTCCATTTTATTCTCGGATCTGCGGTAATCACAGTGAGTCACAGCCCGAGGAAGGACAATGCCACCTTTTCCAGTCTATTCCTGTCACTCCTTCAGCAGAGCTGTCCTGTCTCTTCCAAAGGGGAGCCTAACTGCCACTTCCCCAGAGCAATCCACAGGCTTCAACCCTGCAGGGCACACAACCTCCCCCACTTTCTCTGTCTCCCTCTAGAGCATTTATCTCTTAGTGAGTCTTGGGGATTGTTGCTATGCTTTCCTTCATGTGCGTCTGTGCACTTAAAAGCAAAGACTGTAATTCAGCCTGTAATGCTCATAGCACTTACTATCTTCACTGGAACAAACTACGAGCTTCCTGCACACTGGTTTTGTTCTTTTTTTAACACTAGAAAGTGTTTCTCACTCAGCAAACAGCTGATATGGAGTGATGTGTGTGAAATGCATTAGACCATTAGTTGGGGTTTAGAATCTGGGATTTGCTACTTCATGGGCTTTACACATTAGGCAAGTTCCTTGTCCTTTCTCAACTGTTTTCTCAGCCAGAATAAAAGAATGGTACCAGATAATATAAATTGCATCATGTAATACCTGAACGTCATCAACAATCTTCCCAATGCTCTTTTTTTTATTTTATTTTAGTTATTCATTTGTTATGCATCCAGTGTTCTGTTTGCATGTGTGCCTACACACCTAAAGAGGGCATTAGATCCAGTTATAGATGGTTGTGAACCATGGTTGCTGGGGATTGAACTCGGGCCCTCTAGAAGAGCAGCCAGTGCTCTTAAACTCTGAGTCCCCTCCAGCCTCCAGTGTTCCTTCTAAATATATAAGACATTTTTAAAAACACTCTAGACACTTTCTTAGGCTTCAGAGGTATGGGAAAAAAGGCAAATGAATTGAAAAACTTTCATGAAAATCTCATATCAACTTTGTGATACTAAAATAATAATATATTTTTTTTTTAAATAACAGCTAAAGTTCAGAGAGTTTCACATTTGATGCTCATCAGACATTTTTAAGATTCTGAGTCATGGTGAATAACACTGATTAACCAGTTATAAATAATCTTCCCCTTAACTGAAAGTAAAATTTTTTATAAAATTTGCACTTTAAGTTTACTGAAAACCTCAATTGTTGCATGGAATTACTAGGTAATAATATTTAATCTAATTAGATCACCTTTTAAAGGAGTGTCGCCAAGTGGATACTGTTTTGCTTTCCATGCTTGTATGAAGATATAACAGAAAATGAACATTTCTCTTAAAGTTACAAATTGAAACGACGGATGTCTAATCTCATTTTCCCACTGAAAATGTGTTATCATGTAGGTGACATTCCTTACCAGAAGTGTGACATCCAGTATATTTCAGGCATGACCAAGAACACCACATTTAATTTTGTTACAACAAAACAGAGCTACATTTTTTTAAAGCATAAAGTTTTCTAAATCAGTTTGCTCCATTAAATCCAACAAATGTTATAAGCAACAGAATTATGGAAGGTTGCCTCATGGTCGCTGCTGGTAAGAAAAATGTGCGTTGAATGTAGGTAAGAGATTTATTCTATTGCAGACAATAAGAAAAATACATGAGTGTGTTAAAAACAAAACAGCACATGACTTAAAGAATAAGGGATGTGAATAAATGTTGATTAATCATTCACTATATTCTGTGTCTTATGAATCTTTTAAAAACATTATTTTGCTGGGTGGTGTTTTCTCACACATTTAATCTCAGCTAGGCAGAAGCAGATGGGTCTCTGGGAGTTCGAGGCCAGTGTGGTCTACAAAGAGAATTCCAGGATAGGCTACAAAGCTACACAGAGAAACCCTGTCTTAAAAAACAAAACAAAACAAAACCAACCCACCAAACAAACAAACACACAAAAATCCAACCAACCAAACAACAACAACACCCCTGAAAACACTATTGTGCTGAAAGGGGAGTGTGATGTTAGTGTAATATAAAATTATATCAAAGGAGAGAATATTTATCTTATCCATAAAAGAGTCATGGAATCTGATAGCCATGGATCATGCTCAGTCATGTTTGGAAATACACCCACCAACCCACATACCCAACTCCCACATTTGTGTATTAGGTAAAGTGAGATCAAAGATGGCTTCACATGAAAGAAAGTAAGTGCATTGAACTTGGTCAAGGTTGAAAAGAATCCAGGAAAATTGATAATAGAAGAAGGAGTGCAGCTTGATGAAAAGACCGGAATAAAAATGGAGAGGAAATCATAGCACAGTTATCCTCTGTATCCATGAATTTAATTAACATAGATCAAAAATATTTTGAGATTTTGATTTTTTTTCAGAACATGTGAAGACATTTTTTTTGTCAATACTCTCTAAATACTATAGCATAGTCACTGCCTGTGCTTGTTTGAATAGTTATGGTCCCCATGGACTCATGTGTTTGGATGCTTTGTCTATAGAGAGTAAGCACTATTAGGAGGTGTGGCCTCCTGGAGTAGGTGTGGCCTTGTTGGAGGAAGTGTGTCACTGTGGAGGTGGGCTTTGAGATCTTCTAAGCTCAAGTTTGGTCAGTGGGATACAGATTCCTTCTGCTGCCTGAGAATCAAGATGTAAAAATCCAAGCTCCTTCTCCAGCACCATGTCTGCCAGTGCACTGCCAAGTCCCACCATGATGACAATGGACTAACATATGACACTGTAAGCTAGCCCCATTGAATGTTTCCCTTTATAGGAGTTGCCTTGGTTATTATGGTGTCTTTTCACAGCAATAGAAACCCTAACAAAGACACCATCTATAAAATATTCACATTTAATCAGTTATAAGAATATATGAGAGAATTGTGTAGGTTATTTGTAAATTCGATGCTGTTTTCTTTAGTGGACTGGAGCATCTGCAAACTTGGGAGTACCTTAGTATCATGAGAGTGATCCTTTTGTATGCCATGAAACACTTGTCTGCTTTCATGCAAAGTAAGCATTGAAGATCACCTGGAAAGTAAAAATTAGTGCTGATTTTTTGTTAAGTCTGTGGACTACTAAACAAATACATTGTTCAAGGAGGGCTCTGTTTAGGTTCAGTAGTCTTTATAACATGTAAGCCCCTTGGTATTGTTCTAACGAAATATTGAAAGCAGGTATGGTGGGTTATCCTGTAATCCCAGAACTCGGAAGACTGAGGCAGGAGGATATCTTTGAGTTTAAGGCCAGTTTGGCCTGCATAGTGGGTTCAAGGATGGCATGGATTTCAGAGAAAGATCCTGTCTCAAAAACATTGTGAGGCTAGGTAAACTAAAAAGAAAAGAAATGTATTTGTCACCACCCTGGAGGCTGAGAGCTTGAGGTGGAAGCAACATTATTTAGGTGGCTAAAGATTCTGAGGGCCCTGACTTGTTAACTGCCTTCTCTGGAAGGGCAGAGCTATTTCCTTACATGGCAGAAGGGCTAGAAGATTGCAGAAAAGAGCTGTAGTTAAGTTCTGTCTCTCCAGCCTTTTGACACATACCAGTCCATTCAGAAGGATATATGTCATGGCTTGTCACTCCCCCAAAGACCCTACCTGTCAACATTACCACAGTGGTGGTTAAGGGCCAGCACATTTGGTATTTGGGAGGAAGCATTCACAGTGCGATAAACAAGGCATCCTGCTAATCAAACCATAGTCATAGCTAATGCCTCCAGGTTGGGTAAGAGAAGATTGCCCAGGACATAATCCATACATTGAGTCACAAACACACTGCCAAGAGAGCATGGAGACAGAGAGAGATACAGCAGAACGGGAGGCAGTTACAGTCCTACAAGATGGAGGCACATGCTCAAATGAGAAGCATCATAGACTATGGCGTGTTATAGAAACTACTGTTAGTGCGTATCTAGAGTGATGCAGATGCTTACTGCACACAGTGAGTGAGAAGATGGGACTAGAGAGTGATCTGTGCAAGCACACAACACTCACCTTGGAGTTTGGTAGTATGGCTTGACCCCATCCAACCATGCCTGAAAAGGTAAGGTCCACTTAGATTTCTTGGCAAAGGGGACTTCGTTAACAGTTTCTGATCAGAGAGTGCCAGAGTCAGAGCTACACATCGGGAAATTAATGAAGCAGAGGTACAAAGAACAAGAGACCAAGGGAGAGAGATGTCTTAATTGGTTATTCTAGTATTTCAGCAGATAATGCCGGCAGGAGGTGATGGGGGCTGGTGTGGGAGAACAGTATGGAATGACACTTTTCACACCGACTGATCAGCAGCCCCAGGGGCAGAGGAATGCAGGCAAGGGTAAACACTGGCAGGTTCTGCAGACAGAGAGAGGTTCAGAATTAGCTTTCAGGACAGGAGTCCAAGTGGGAAGCAGATCTAGGCACCATTCCCACAGAGGTGATAATTGGACAGTGGGAGGTGACAAGAAAACTGCCACAGGAGAAAGGATGGAAAAATAAAGGGTCAGGGACACATTCCTGGATGGTGACTTCTGTTAGGGGCATGGAGAAACAGGAATCAGTGGTGGTGGACAATTACCCAAAGAGGCTGGAGAAGGCGGCGGGCTCTGTGCAGTGGCAGGGAGGCCTTTGCTGTACAGAGAAGCAGGTCACTAGGAGGGAAGAAGGATTCAAGGCAGGAGGCTGGATTGAGATCCAGCCAATTCATTTCATAATTAATAAGTTGGTGATCAACTTCAAGAGAGAAGTTGGGAAAGTGTGAAAGCAGAAAGCAGGTGGCAGAGTCTGCAGAAGCCTAGACAGGCTGGAATATTCGAAGTGCAGAATGTTCTCTCACACGTTTGTCAGAAAGAGGAAAGAAAATACCCTGGCAAAGTCAAGCTGGTCTTCTTGCCGTGCTTGAAACTCTTACTTAAAATTGCCTCATTTGATACTGTGCAACCCTAGGGAGTTTTGGAAACTATGGGTACCTGGCAACTAATACGTTCGAGTTATTTCTGAGGTTGATGGCTCACAGCACTTCTGAAGAACCCAGACTCTGCTCTGCATTTGTCTGGAGGTTCACATGCATGTGCACAACACTGCCACCCCCTGCCCAAGTCCTAGGCACCACACATCATGGTGGATAAGCATCACTTGATAGACCCATGAGCAGTCTTCTGAAGAGGTTAGGGAGATGCAACAGTCATTGGTGGGAAGGGGAGCTCGGATAATTTCAGAGGATGGGAACTAACTTTTTCCTGTATTCTTGATACAAGTCATGGATCTACTGAGCAGAGCAAGCCTGCTAAGGCCCCCACCCTCAGCAGCTCTTTCTTGGACATCTGTCTGCTATCCCCTGCTCTCCCCTTTCCTCTGGGCAATTCAGTTACACAGAGGTGTTCAGAGTTGGGGGTGGGGGGGCATTGCTCATTGGCACCAGCAGCATGCACCCTTCTTCTCAAAGGTATCCCCAAGTGTGGATGAGGTGGAGGTGACATCAAAGGACTCTACATTCTAGGGGAAAAGAGTAAGGAAAAGATAAAACTGCAGATAGCTAGACCGGTGTTTTCATGCAAATGGCCCTAAGTAAAATGGAAGGAGGCAGACCCAGCGGGGAGAAATGGAACAGGGAAGAGATGCAAGAGAAAAGCTGAATTAGTTTTGATTCAGAGAATTTCTGAGAGGTATTAGCCACTCTCGGAGAAAATGAATAGGCTTTCTCCTCGCATTTATTAAATTTCCATGAGTTTCTAACGTGGAAGTCTTTTATTTTCAATTGTAAGATGAGAGACTTCAGGTATATTTCAAAAAAAAAGAAAGAAAGAAAGAAAAAATGAAAGAAAGAAATCTCCAGTTCACATGCATTATAATACTCAGCACTAGACCTGGGGTGTGGGGCAAGGTGGGTGGGGTAGGGTGCTGAAAAAGAGACAAGCTCACCTCACTTGAGGGGCATGAGGCCCCTTGGGTGGCCTGTGTGGACAGGAAAAGGCATGGTTTCTGGAAGCTACATGGAGAAAGATGGAAATGAAGGCGACTGAAAGAAAGTTTGGAAATGCCAAACGTGATATGGAAAACAAGCGGTGTGTAGCAAGGTGGCCTTGTTCTGGTGACATCAGTAATTGGATATGTCATCCAACTCTGGTTTCTTTATTTGTGACACTAAAAATAGTGTCACCTCCATTCTTTACTGTGAGAACAAAATGGGATACAATCATGGAGACACGAGAAAATGCTCAAAATGGCTGAGTATAAACACCAGAATCTAGTCGGTAGGTGGGGATCTAGCTCTCAGTGGGGAGAGCGCTCATCTAACGTACACAAAGTCTTAAGTTGGATTCCCAGCACCGCATAAGCTAGATATAGTGGTACATGGTATAAACCCCGATAAATCTCACACTCAGGTGGAAGAGGTCAGTGTGCCATGACCTACTCAGCTATGAGTTTGGAGCCGAGTTGGGATAAATGAGACCCCGTCTAAAATGATGATGGTGATGATGGTGATGACGGTGATGATGCTGGTGATGCTGGTGATGATGCTGGTGATGATGCTGGTGATGATAATGATTCTAACACACTCTGGACTAGAACATCCTTTTAAGACATTTATTAATAAAAAAGTAATTTTCTAAAAATGAAATGGCTGTGTTGTGGGAAAGCTGTTACAGAGCTTTCCCATGTGCTGGAAGGACTACGGTCTTCAAGAGTGACTTCTTTGGTAATGTATACTATCCTAAGAATCCAATGAGTGAACAAGAGAAGGGGTGGACAAAGCTCCACAAGAACCCGCAAGCTCAGTCAGGATATCTGCTGCCTTAGTTTAAGAACACTAATATGCCACTGATTCAAGGGAGCTTTCGCAGGACCAATCCATTCTACCCATATCTGCTATGTTCTACTTTAAAATCTGACTTTGGAAAAAGCCATTCGTTGACTTTTTTTCCCTTTTTCTTCATGGCTTGGTAAAAATAGTTCATATGGCTCCCAATGGTTTTGCTTTGATGCAGAGGTGACTCATTGGGTCTTGTGTAAAAGTGCTAATCTTCCCCCCAAACACTTCTGAATTCCTTAATTTCTCTGACACATTAATTCTAACCCCAGTCCCCAAAGCCTCAACATCCCTGAGAATCCCAGAACAGAAATTATAGCAATTTCCTGTAACCTGAATCAAATTCCAAGGTTGGAGAGCATGGGCCAAGTCCAGCCATTAATTCAAACAACCATGTGAAAGATTATGGTGGGCAGCTGTGATTCCATTAAAGGGGGCAATTTCAACTCCATTTCCTTGATAAACAGACACAAGCTCACCCCTAAATTGGGCTTGATAGATTTGATTAGGGGAGAGTTTTTGGAGGTTGTGATTTCTACAGGAAAATTGCTGTTTGATGTGCAAGGCCAAATTGCACTTGAAATCTCCTTGGGGGCTGGGGGTGGAGAAGAAAGAGGAAAGAACACCTAGCCAATTGCCATGCTCCAAGCAGCAGGGGAATCAAGCTGTTGTATTCAAAATATCTGTTAGGTATGCAGCCAGTGCGAGGTGCAGAATGCATGCCTGCTTGGGGGACACGGTGATTAAAAGCAACAAAACCAAGAGTTTTTTAAACAAAGCCAAATGTGTCCATCCGCTTTCTGTGCCCATCTGAATCTTTTGCAGGGAAGGTATTTAGCTTTGGTTGGGGACACCTGTGGTTTTCGGTTTCTGTTTCCACGCTGAGAATCCAGGGATCTGGACCAGAAGGGATGAGAGTGGGCGCTGATAGCTTTTCAGCACAGTTTCAGATCCCAGACAGAATGATGGGCTAAATGACAGTGAGACCTTTTAGCCTATTTGATTGGCATTAGTCAAATGGAAACTTTATTTCTCTAGGTCGTCTCTGTCAAAGGAGACAATGAAAACTCTAATTAGTTTTTGAAACACTGACTAAGGATATAAAAGTCATAAATGCTTTGTGTTAGTAAATGTGTTGGGTTTTTTTTTTCCCCCTGCACAAGAAAAACTCTTTCTTTAGTGGTGTCCACTCTGCCTGGCTGGGTGGCAAACTTGTAGGCAATAGAGATTTACTGAGGACCTAGGGAGTGCCGAGAATACCAGAGTGCTTTAAGTCCATGGTCTCATTAAAAGTTCCAGTGACCTTGGAGGTGGCTGCTATTTTCCTATTTTCAAATAGAGATAACAAGTTCTGTAACCGTCTGATGTTTTAAACAGCCAAGATCTTACAGGCTGTAGAAAGTGGACTGGATGTGTTCTAAAACCACCTGTGTCCAAGTCCATGCTCAGAGATGTGTTGCCAGAGCTACAAGAAACAGAATTTCACAATCCTCTGCCCTTGGGAATTTATATATATTTATGCCTATATTTATTTATAAATGGAGGCATTTATAAATTTATAAATGCAGAAATTAATCAAATGTCATATTTTTCAATAGTCAGTTTTAACTGAGTTGCTATGATCCCCAAGGCAGAGATATTTGAAAATCCTGGTCCCACCCACTCGAACCTACTCATTAGAAGAATGAGCACATTTCATGTCATAGCATCAGCTCAACATAATCTTATAACTGACCAAGGCTTTCCACAGAATCCACTCCAGCCACAGCTCTAACTTTTCTGCAGCATTCCCCATTGTCCTGTGTCTTCAACCATCTGCCCATTTCAACAAGCTCTCAGAATGAGCTTTTGTGTAGGTCAAACACACTGTGGAGTTTCTGGACATAATGCCACCTCACATCTGAACCATTCTGGTGAGTAACCTGCTCTTCTCTTTCTGTTCTTTTTCCCTGCTCACCCTTACATCCTGTGCCTGGAGAAGGAGGGCTCCAAGCAAGAGACAGTGAGCATGGAACACTATTTAGAGCAGTTGATCAGGACCCAAAGGTTTAGAACCAACATCCTACACAGATGGGGCCAAACTCTCCATTGATCTGATGGTCCACCACACTGTCCTCCACAACTCGCTCCCTGGCTCCATCAGGGGCCTTGAATAGGCTTTCCTCCAACTGAGACTACTTAACAGATCTTACTCTGTGCTCACTCCACACATCATCTGAGATTAGAAAACATAAAACGATTTTCAATATGATTTGAGAGCTTAGAGGTTTCATATCTTGTGCAAGGAATGATGATGCCTATTAGCACATATGAAACCATGTTCAAATGGCAAGACCCATGGAGGACCTTGACAGCATGTTATCTGACATATGCTTGTTATTGAGAGTTGCATAGAATGGAGCCAGGCTGGGGTAGGATAGCATAGAGTATAGCACATAGCCATGTTTGTCTTTCAATGGGATACTCTTAACTTATCATTAAGAGTGGACCTATATGCTTGTTATTGAGAGTTGCATAGAATAGAGCCAGGCTGGGGTAGGAAAGCAAAGAGTATAGCATGTAGCCATGTTTGTCTTTCAATGGGATACTGTTAACTTATCATTAAGAGTGGACCTATATGCTTGTTATTGAGCGTTGCATAGAATAGAGCCAGGCTGGGGTAGGAAAGCATAGAGTATAGCACGTAGCCATGTTTGTCTTTCAATGAGATACTCTTAATTTATCATTAAGAGTGGGAGTTATTTGTTGTGAACAATGAAGTTCTTTACTGATGAACTAAATGATTAAGTAACAATTAAACAACAAAATGTTTTAGAGTCTTGGACACTTTTACTCTCTCCACTTTTTGCTATTTCAGGATCTTAATCAACAACTAATTGAATAAATATTTACCCGAGACTAATTGCTAGTAATGCATTGTTGATTAATGCAGGCGTGGACTCTGCCCCGCTGGAATTTAATGGTCTGGAGGAGGCACTATCATTCAGCAAACAGTTAGGAGTTCTCTGGATGTTGCCATCTGCTTCCTGAAAGCACTGAAATAACCCGAGGCAGGTGTCAGTACAGATGGTGGGATCCACCTGCAGTGCAGGTGGGGGTCGATGCTCTAAATGACCTGGAGCCATCGCTCATCTTCTCAGAGGTGGAGATGATGTATTTCCACCATGGATGATGGTCTTACCTTCAGAGGATGGGCAGGTACCACCTCCTGCTCTAGAAGACAAATCAACAAGCCTCTAAATTGTTTGAGATGCAGCGATGATGGGTGTTAGTTCTCTTTTTAAAAGATAAGTAACTACCCAGGTGTGGTGGCTCAGGACCATAATCCCAACACTGAGAAATCTAAGACAAATTTGAGATCAGATTAGGCATGTTGTGAGTTCTAGACCAGCCTGGGCTAGAGAATAAGATACCATCTCAAAACAAACCAACGAATACAATAGATACAACAACAAAAACAAAACCTTAAAAATCAATCGTCACTAGAGACCCTAGTACTCAATGGGTGCTGTGTACTTTGGGTTGCTGAGGGGTTGCAATCTGCCCTAAATTGGGTGCCTTCTTCTTGAGCCCTTCACTACTGTTACCAGGCCCTTCATTTGGTGCAATGGAGTCTGTGAGAGGTCGGGTGCAGCAAGACATTTTGAGGAGACCCCCATTTCTTTTCTTCTATTTTCCGGCCCAAGATGGAAAGACAATTACAGGTCTAGACAAGTCCTCTACTCTGTCTGTGATGATAGCAGCAACTGGGAGGAAGGATGGAGAGGAGCAAACAGGATCCTACAAACATCTGCTTCGACACCTACTGGCCTCGCCAGACTGAAGATCTCAGCAGAGATAACTTGTTCATTTATTTTAGCCAGACACCCATTATGGCTACCCTTTCCTTGTTTAGGTCTTTCATCAATATGCTTGACTAATCTATTTTTCTGCCTAGCTGCCAACCTTGGGCAGGAGAACATCTGGTATATCCCAGAGGGCTTTAGCCCATTACGAAAGGTAAATTGATTTTTTTTTAAAAAAATTCATAAATCAGCAGTCAAATGAAAAATGTCATTTTAAATTACGAACATAACTGAGTCAGTACATGGCTGGTACCTGTGAATAACTGGAATTATTTATGACTGTTTAATATTTGTTGGGGGGTGCATTGTAATTTTAATTATGTAATACAAGGTAAGATAATTATTTACTAGTGCTGACATGGAAATGCCAATAATTACTTAATATCTGTTGGAAATTATTCAACAGTTTTTAATTAGCAATACATACTGAAGAGATTGTTACTCTCCAGCAAATATGAAAATCCATCCGTGAGAAGACACCTGGGACTTACATTAGTAAGTGTTCTAAAATGCATTATTGATTTGTACACATTATCATACTTACATTATTACTTTTCAATGTTTGATGGATTCTTGCTTTCATCAGCAAAAGTACATCAAAGTAAAGAACAGCTACCAAAGTGGGCGACCAAGTAAAATAAAAGGCACTTACTACAATGGACCCATTTGTTTCATACATCCTTAGGTTGTATCTGGAATAACAATGTTTGTTGCTATAAACTTTCCCTCGCACACTTGCTCCAATTAGTCTACTGACTTCCATTACAGGTCCCTAGAGGGAAGCAGACAGTCCTCACTTTCAGAATGGCTTCTAAACAACAGTCTTTGGAAACATACAGCTAAAGATGTGGGTCAGGGAGAATTGATAATCTCTAAGAAGCAACTTCCCTCTTTGGCTGAATTCTTCGGCTCACCTTTGGAAACCACAAGGATAAAATAATGAAAACACGATACCACTGAACTGTTATAAATGGTCTCAGCCGTTTACTGCATGAAAGGGCTATTCAGGAGCACCATTAGTTACTAAACACATTCCTCGGGGTCTCTCCTATGTTAAAAAGCTCTTAATTAGAATTGCATTCTCAGAGTTTGCTAAGTATTCATTTGATTAGTCTTTACCCAATGAAGTGCTTTTCTGAGAGAGAGGGAGACAGAGAAAAGGAGACAGAGAAGAGATAAAAATGAGGAGAGAGAGAGAGAAAGGATGAAAATCATTTCCATTTTATAATTCACTGAATATATTTTTGATGGATTACTATGTATTAATTCAAATTACTAGTGTTAAAAACTCAACTCCTCCTCTAGTGACTTACATCTTCTCTAGGAGGATGAGACATGGGTCTTTATCTGCTGGATGGATCGAGCATCATTATCGTTGGGCTACAGATTATTGGGTGCATGGATGTGGACATGCTCATCTTCTCTTGAGCCCTCCCTCACTCTAGTTCCAGCCATTTGCCTCATCACAACTGACACCAAAGTAGCCCATATTCCTAATGACTTCCCTGTCCCTTCCACCCCAATACATGCTCCATCTTCTGTCTTGTGTAGCTGGAGTTCGAACTCTATAGCAAGTTTTTGTTGTTGTTGTTGTTAGTTGAGTTCCTGTTAGGTGCTTCACAGGGGACCATGAAGTGAGGATGGAAGGCAGGAAAGGTACAAGGGTCCTGCTCTTTCCGTTCAGCTTGTTCTTTCTAAGTCAGAATTGCCCAAAAACATGCAGCCACCTTAGAATCCTCTCGCCTTTCTCCCCGCCCAGCTCTCGGTGCAGCCTCATAGGGCTGTCTCTTCTCTGTAAGTACCTCCTGCTTGCTCTTGAGATGCCAGAGCAGATGCACATATCCTGGGGCCCTACTTCCTCCCCAAACTGATCAGTTAGAGTTTCTAATAATCCCAATTGTTTCTCTTGGTGTCCCGGTATACAGGAGAGTATACTGGTATTTTCTTTTGCCTCCCAGTCTTCCAACACCTTGGTCATCATTCTCCAGACAAATGTTCTCAGGTAAAACATCTACCATGGGTTCTGCTTTCCTGAGAGACACTCACATTTGCACCTTTACATGTAAATGCTGCCTCGCTGTGCACCCCTGCTCAACACCTCCTCTCCATCCAAAGCACTGCAATAACTGATCCAGTCCACAGTGCAGCTCAGTGGTCACCCATGCCAGGAAATGTATCCTACATTGAACTCCTCATCTCTCTAGTTCCAGAGCAGCTTGTGTCTCCCTATCAGCTGCTCCTCTAAGTTAGGAAACACAGTGGCCTCAGTACCTTGCACCATGCATGAAACATGGGAGTTGAAATGCACATATGTATGTTTGCCCTGAACTCATGTGGTTGTCATTGTACAAGTCTGGACAGGAATTAAACCCCTACAGTGAATCCCTGGCCTCTGCCCTGCAGAGACATGAATTGTCATGCAGAATCTTTGGATGAAAATATCCTTGCTGTGTCTTGGCATGTAGTGTTTTGCTCTGAGGAAGAATCAGAAAGACCGCATAGGGGATGCCAGCTTCTAGACAGTATGGTATCTATCATCTCCTGAAGTTACAGACCAAGCATCTGACCTAACAACAGTGAATTAAGAACAACTCAAGTTCACTGCTGTTTCTTCCTTAACTGATGTAGAAAAGAAAGCCGGTGATGATAATATCTGTCACTTGTATGTATAAACAATTAGATACTGTATGATTTCATTAAATTCCAGCAACACCTCTCCAAGAGAGAAATCATTATTCTACTGCCAGTGAAGAAGAAGTTATCAAGAAGGTTAGGACTAGAATGAATTGCATAATGCTTTCTCCCTGGAAGCAAAATTTAAAGAAGTGAAAGAGAAATGGGAAAATAAAAGAAACTTCAGTAATTTACATGCACAATTCAATACCGTATTTTAAAAAATCAAAATTAATGGAAAGATCATTGATATAAAAATGTGAAAAATTAAAATAAGACCAAGTTAGTTTCACTGTCTTTCTTACTGGGATCCCAGACACATCACACCACTGTTGACTCCTTCTATATCCTGCCAATGAGTGTGCATTGATAAAAGGAGCTAGGATATACTCCCAGGTTCTCCTACCTCCAAAGCCTGAACCACACATAAGCCACTGTTAGAGCCTCCATGATGGTAACATCCTTTCTAGCATCGCTTACTGCAGCTTTCTGAGATGGACATTGCGTTTGGTATCTTACAACTGAGGTAGGAGCCTTCAAAGTACATAAATACTTTCCACACATCAAATGGAGCTATTATTTTTTTTCTCTAAATTCAATGGAGCATGTCTCTGGTTTTAGTTGTCATATATTCTAGACTACCACTGCAAAAAATGATGGCTAAAGGGCACAGTGTCAGCTGTGCATGTACTACTTACCCATCCATCCACTTCCTCAACAACAGTCTGTGCGCATTTGTTCTATAGCAGTCTATTAGCATGATTCATGCAAAGACTTGCAGATTTGTATCTGAATAAGCAGGTAAAAAAATGACAAGAACTGAGAGATTCTATCTTCCTGAGCATAACTCCCCAGGAACAAGAAAGTAAAGTATGCATGAGGAACAGAAGCAGTCACCAGCTACATAGCATTCTTATAAAGAAACCATGTAGTAGAGACAAGAACTGAGGTTTTGACAGATAGCTATAGTCACCAGAGGTTTCTCTACCATCCAGTTCTACAGCCATTCAGTCTCAAAGAAACACACAGAAGCCTACATTAATTATAAACTGGTTTGCCCATTAGCTCGGGCTACTTATTAACTAACTCTTACATCTTAAATTAACCCATAATTCTTGTCTGTGTTAGCCACATGGCTTTTATCAGTGAGTCATTTTCATCTTGCTTCCTTTGTATCTGGGTGAGCCTTTCCTCTTCCAAGAATTCTCATATTCTGGTCACCCCACCTATGTTTCCTGCCTGGTTACTGGCCAATAAGCATTTTATTAAACCAATACAAGTGACAAATCTTTACAGGGTGCAAGACCATTGTCCCACAGTAGGTTGTGAATTTATGACCAAGTTCCATAACCCGGGTACCACATTAAGGCATCTTTCCCCTTCCTTCATTGCTTTCATTTAGGAGGTAGTGACATGGTTAAACTTGTGATTCAGACTGAATTATTCCTAAAATATCAGTATAGTTTCTCACCTCAGAGAAGTAGATACTGAGCTAATCTCCCACCCAGAAGGTCAAGAGAGAAACTGAGCACCACTGGGAACATCAGCAAGGATCGTGGTAACCACCCTTCACACCTCCCAATCCCCTTCTTTGGATTCTCATAAACAGCATCCTCTTGCCTGAGAGCTGTCTGTGAGTCCTGCAGTCTGAGATGATCACAATCGGTGGGGATTCATCAATCACTTCCCTCTCTGTCCCAGCCAGAGCTCAGATAAATGATAAATACTGAAGTCTTTTAATCTCATCTCCCAGGTCAAGCCCTCTGAGCCTCTAATCATTCTTGCTGTGCTATGGTGAGGACCTTTCCATCTGGCTACTTCTCTCTGAATCGGGAGTGGCTGAGCCCAGCAGCAGCTGCAGTGGACTGCAAAACCTCATCTCTGAGTTCTGGTGCTGGGTCCATAGACAGTCAGAACCCTTTTAATTTTTTCTTTAGCAACCTTCTGCCAGGGTGTCTCCCTAGCACACTGATGCTTGGTTCTGAAGAGAATAGAATGGGAGATGGGGTTTGGGATGTGATTAGGGGTGCATGCACAATGAGCTGGTTTCAACTGCTCTATGATGGATTTCTTCCTGAGGTGCCCCAAAGGCCCATCAACCTAGAAGAATAGAGGTGCTTCACAGATAGGACTAGGAAAGACTGCACATACTTAGGTGCTGTGTCCTTGATGAATTGTTTAATACCTCTGCTATTCAGTTTTGTTATCTGTGGAATGAAGATAGGCTTTTTTGTTTCACTCTGTTGTGTCCAGTTAAGGGAGGTATCACAGCAAAGTATTGGACTGCACATCTCTTTGGATTTATCCAGTTGGTGCTTCTGGATCCCTGAGTTGTGCCAGATAGCAAGTGCCAACAGTAGTGTATAAAATGTAGGGTTAACCATTTGATTTCACAAATTATTGCTACTCGTCATTATTATTGATATTGGTAACAATATAATAGCCAGTCAACTGTGTATTACCATTCTAAGCAATATAAAACATACTCTGTAAACATGGTGGGCTTCCTGTTCATCTCTCAGACTGTATTTATAGGAAACTTTCCAGGGTCTGCTGTTTTGTACCTATAGAAGGATAATGGGAATACTGAAAGTACTTCTAAACCAGTTAGCAATTCTCGCCAAGGAGAGATCCAGAACTGCCATTTGAATGGGTCCTCCTGCACTCAGGTTCCCTAATTGCACTCCCTAACTGTGCTAACTCAGAATCCAATCTAGACCATTTTCACTTTGTATTCTAGTTAAGTGGCAATAAGGGAAATTAAGCATCTGATTGAAGTAAATATAATTCATTCCATAAATATTTATCTTCTAACCAGATATTTGACTAGAAATGTAGAAAGTAAAGATTGTGATAGCTACTGTTTCTCCTTGCGTGAGAAACCAATTGCTCTATGTTTACCCCCTTAATTTCACAACCTCAAAACAATAGCAATTCAAGGAGCATGGGCTGCAAGTGGTCCTTCAGAAGGAGCTGTGAAAAGCCGCAGGACCCTTTTTACATCTTTTCTGCCAAGGATGATCTTAGGAGCAGAGAGCAGGCAATGACGGCCGGAAGTGGTGATGAGCAAGCAGGAGATTTATGAATAGGTGGTGGCAGTAGTATGCAGAACTTAAGAGCAGGGGTCACACTGGTGGCTGGCATGGAGGCTGATTGTTATTGGACTTAAGGGACCAAAGCATATATGTATAAGACAGACTTGATAGGATGCTAGTTCAGCTTAACCAGATATGGCTGGCAAGACAAAAATCAATAAGAAACTCCTGTGTACAGAAGGCAAGGCAGGCAAAGAAGCAGAAATCCACATCTCAATCTAAATTTATTTTCGGTCATGAAAAAGTTGTTTTATTCTCCCCCAAATCTATTCTCTGTTTTTATGTGCATGCATGCTTGCTTGTATGTACGTGTGTGCGTACACACACACACATGTATGCATGCACACACTCATGTGTGTAAATGCATATGTGCCTGGATTTGCATGTTTTGTTTTGCTTTGCTTAAGATACTAAGAATAATTAAATTCAATTCTCTTTCCAATGTATCAAAGTTTGATCATTTTTAAAAGGATTTAAGTGATACTTGTAAGAGAAATGATAATAAGAGGGACATATTCTAAATCAATATAGATATATTCTTTAACCAACACATAATTATTAAGCATTAATTACAGTTAATTATGTTCTGGGATACGGTTTCATATTCTTTAACTTTAAATCTTATGCCAGCTCTCTGAAAAAGACAGTGCCATTCATGGTTTTGGATGAATAGTTCAAGGCTTACTGAGATTTAAAATCTCGTTCCAGACTTAGCAAGTTTGAGCTCAGATCTGCACTGCAAACTGTGGCTGCATTCTAAAGGCCTTTTCACTCGAGAGTTGACTTGTTCTTCCACTCCATCCACTTGCAATCTATCCAGCAAGCTTTCACTGTTACAGGTTAGATAGAAAATGTCAAGATCCACTGCAAAGGTCTTTTCGGTGGTTCGGGCTGAGGTCATGACTCTCCTTGGAGGTAAGAGCATGAAGGACATTTTCAGCTGTTGTAGGGTGTCATTCCTCAGTTTGGGTGTAAGTGACCCAGGTATCTTAAGTGTGGAAATTTTATGAGTTATGATACATGAATTTTCTCTTCTATGTAAATATCCGTTGGCCTATGCATCCCACATTCACAAAAATCACACTAAATAAAACTTTAAATGCAAACAAAAACAAACAAGCAAAAGTAGACACTCCATCTGACTTTAGAAAGATACTGTATTCAATAAAATAATAAACTATCTTCTCCAGTATATTAAAAAGTCTAGCAGGGTTATTGTCAGAAATTATTACATACTGATGACACCTTTTTATATTTATTAGGAACAACTATAGGCAGCATTCACTTCCACTTCCTTATTTAAATAAACAAAACTCCTAGAACATAGGCAAGAAAACCTTAGTTTTGGTGTTCTGACCAACTTGTGAGTGTAGGCTCTGGACAAAGCTGATTTGATTCTATCATCGCACTGATGCCCCAGAATGTGGGCATTCTCCCTTAAATGCTGCATAGAGAACAGCAAGTTCCATTTTCCTGAGAAAGTCAAGGATTTCCAAGTTGTATGCTATTTTAAGCCTGAAAGCACTAATATCAATTAGTGGTTCGCGCCGTTGCTACAACTTTCATTCCATTCTTTCAAGGAGATTGCCTCAAAGATATTTTCGAGTGTTAAAAACAGACGTAGTACCTAGGAGACCTGGATGCTTCCCTTTTCTCTTTCTTTCTAACTTTAATCTATCTTTTGAGCCACACGGGGCATGCTAGAGGGCAGCTGGATGAAGGCAGCTCTGCTTGAACTGCTATGAAGAATATTTCTGTAGCTCTTCATTTCTCGAGGGCTGGATGAGAACTGGAAATTATCCTCAGGACCAGAAAGACACATCCCTCACATCTTGGCACAAACCTTTCTTATAGCAATATGCAGGCTCCTAGGAGGAAGCTCCATAGCTCAGCATTAGCCTAGTGGAAAGGGCCTAGTTCTCACAGTACTGAACAGGTGACAAGAGTCATTCTTGTTCTAGAAGCCAGGAGGGGGAAAGAAAGCATATGGTGTGCATGGATTGGAGGCCGTAGCCATTCTATACCCTTAGCCTCAGGAGACACTGTTTCCATCTCCCCCTCATATTTAGTGTCTTCACAATATTGACAAGAGGGAAAATCCATTTAAGAAAACCTAACAATTAGAAAATTAGGATATCAAAACAAAGAAGGCATGTGCCAACAAAATGGAGCTGCTGGAATTGACAGAGCAGTTAAACAAACAGACAGATGGACAGCCAGAAGACTCAAACACTCCACAGAAGAATTTCTCAATGACTTTTGAAAACACTCATGCTTTCTCAAGCAAAAAAAAAATTAAGTTCTGTAATTTAATAGACAGAGAAAATGCCCATGTTGTAATTCCAATTCTTTGTCTAGACTGTTAAGAGAAAAAAAAATATATGTCAAAGCATAGATCAGTAGGATAAAAAGATATTTGTGAAGGTAGGCACAAAGTTTAATGGAGATATACATTATGTGTACGTATGTATGTGTGTATGTATATATGTGAAGGGCTGGAGAGATGGCTAAGGGCACAAATGAACTCATGTGAACACGCATAAGGACCTGAGTTCAAACCTCTATCTTTCTTGAAGAAACAAAATAGGCCTTTGCATATGTGCATTTAACCTGTGCTCTGTGAGCTGCAGGCAAAACCAGGAGCCCTGTGAAGATAGATAAAGTGCATGAGGATCTCACTAAAGCTTGCTGGCTGCCAGCCACCTTGGCCTCCTCCTGCCCACCTCCCTCTATGTAGAAGAAATGAATGAGCACACAGCCTTGTGCAGGTCAGACAGGCACTCTACCATTGAGAGGCCCTGTTTCAGGGAACATGGTAGAAAATAATAGAGCGGGTGGCTCGACTTTCTTTTCTGCCTCTGTACACATGAATGAGCAGAAGCACATACATGTGCATACACCGTACACAATCACACACGTATTTGAACACACACACACCATTGTTGTACATGTTGCAAAACATGAAGAAGAAGGAGAAAAAAATGAAGAACTTGTGGGATAGACCCGAGGCTCAGCGGGTTCAGTGGATTCCAGACAGGAAAGATGAAAGATGTGTGCCATACAGTGTTTGTGCCACCAAGTAGCAATGCTGAAATGCATTTCTGGGTCGCATATAAGCATGTTTATGTATCATGTATCCTGTGAAAGAAACAGCTTTTTACCATGGAGGGAAGGGGTAAAGACTCAGACTTGCACGCATCTCACAGGCAAACCTAGAAACTAGAAAGCCATGATATAGAACTTCTCACACTGACCCCATGTGATGACAACTCTCAAAAATAGCCCAATAGGCAGTTCAAGCTGGAAGACAAACCAGAGAAGGCCTGAACATGAGAAAGACAAGAAGCATAGAAGTAAGACACCAGCCACCTGCTTTCCTTCCCCCAACCACAGAGAGGAAAGACTGTTCAGGAATGTGCTTAAGCCCACCCTTAAAGAGGTGGGCACACACTCAGAAGCAGTTCTGCACAGTGTCTAGAGCACTACACCAAAGCCTGGGACTTTAGGTGGGGAGAAAATTAAATGAGAAAAAAAATCCCCGAGTAACAACAAAGACTTTGGAGAAGTAAGCAGGAGAAAGAAAACAACCTTTTTGCAATATTCATATCTAACTGAAGAAGGGACAGAACATAGAAGCACATTATCCTTTTATTATTTTATAATTCATTTTTTTCCAGATACGGTCTTGATATATAGCCTCAGCTGGCCTGGTATTTAGTATGTAGCACAGGCTGACTCCAAAGTCACTACAATCCTTTTGCTCTAGCCTTTAGAATTCTGGGAAAATATAGCATTTTCTAAGTTAAAATAAATGTTAGTAGAAGTAATACTAATACATTATTTGGTTTTAAATAATAGAGAGAAAATAAGGGTTATGGATATGCCATGTGGTAGAGCCCTTGACCAGAATGAGGCTACTGGTTCAATCCTCAGGACCATATACAAAATGGGGAGGGGTTGAGAAGATGGCTCCGTGGGTAAAGTACTTGCTTGTCCTGTAAGCATGAGGCTCTAAGGTTGAATCTACAGCAACCACATGAAAATCCACGAGTGAAGGCACACATCTGTGGCTCTAGGACTGAGCAGGCAGAAACTGGCAGATGCCAAGGGCTAGCTAGCTAGTCATGCAGCTCAAATTGCAAGTTCCCAGTTCATTGAGAGGCTCTGTCTCAAATAATAATGTTGATAGCAATAATAATAATAATAATAGTGATGAAACATGACACCTGATATCAACCTCTAGCCCCCATATGTGCACACACGGGTAAGCACACCTACACACACACAGAATGTGTCCAATTACGTCACGAGAAAAAGAATGTAGTTATTTTTAATACAGAATGAAATTTTGAAAAGTAAACCTTAGAGCCTCAAAATGAGCAGAAATTGATGTGGTAGGCATAGGTCTCTATATACAATAGCATATGGATCTAATTGCACAACAAAAGCAAAACTGTTATAAATGGAAAGAGAAAGTCAAGAAAAAAAACCATAACAACCTTTTCAGAACTTAGTGAATTTAACAGACAAGACCTAAAGAAAGAGAAATTTTAAAGCCATAATTAATAAAATTGGCCTTAGATATAATTTATAACCTTGCATTTTTGTAGCACAAATATAGACACATGTCTATTTGTATAAGAATTCACTTTTAAAAATAAACTTTCACTGGACTATAAGGAAACTTTATAGACATGTTAAAGATTTTAATGGGTAACCTTATCAGATCAAAACTCTATATTAGAATAATAGAATGAAGCCGGGCGGTGGTGGTGCACGCCTTTAATCCCAGCACTTGGGATGCAGAGGCAGGCGGATCTTTGTGAGTTCGAGACCAGCCTGGTCTACAAGAGCTAGTTCCAGGACAGGCTCCAAAACCACAGAGAAACCCTGTCTCAAAAAACAAAAACAAAAACAAACAAACAACAGAATAATAGAATGATTATTGGAAGCTTTACTTAAAAATTAAATATGTTGGTCATATTTAATACAAAACAACCATAAGAAAAAGCAACAGAATTTTAATTTATCTAAGAAGCAAAAAGAGAAAAGGATACCTGACATCCAAGCTCCTGACACTAGGAGTATGTACATCCCTAATTTTCTTTACTATTAACAAGGAAATATGAATATTAAACATTCATTTTTAGGGCAGAGAAAGAACTGCAAAATATACAGAAAAAAAGGATAAAGGAATTAACAAGGATACAATCAAGAATTAATTAAAAACAAATAAATAAACAAAATGGAAGAGGAAATCTCCCCAGCCAAGTTCACGGAAGATCTGTTTGTAGTCCTGAATGAGACAGCACACACATCAGCTAGTGTAGACATGATGGTGAGGGGACAAAAGGACAAAGAAAACAAAGCGCCAGTTTTGGCAGGTTAAAGAATTTTAAGAGAATGTTTTATGAAGCTGGGTAGCAAACCAGAGAACACAGATAACACCTTAGCAAAATAATTTCCAGCGGAAGAGACCAAAGTCAGCCAGGAAGTGGAGCCCAGGATCGAAACAGTGAAGCACCCATATTTCATTAAAGATTGGGACACAGTTGAGGTCCCACTAACCTTTAAATTCCACTAATATTCAAAGTATTCCAGGCCATATAACAATTAACAATTTTCAAATTTGCTTTATGAATCTGTATTATATTAGTGCTAAGACCTAATAGAAATACTGTGAATCGATTTCACTCTTTCATACACACACACACACACACACACACACACACATCACACACACATGGAGACCTTATCAGTAATTCCATCAGTGACAGAATTGAGCTGTTAGCAGCAATATGCTGTATTACAATGAAACATTGTTCCTAGCCATGACGAAGGAACTCTAAGTAGAAAGAGCAAATGAATCAAGTGATGACTGGAAATTATTGGCTGAAAGCTACCTCTGCTATGGACCCTTAGAAGGTAATCTCTCTGCCATCAAGAGTTTAGTTACTGACGTCAAAGCTTTGCTCTTAGCATTCAAACTCAGTTAACGGCAAGGAAAGATTAAGTATATTTGCACTTTCAGGACGGCGTAGACTGGATGCTTACAGTTGGATGTGTTTATTTAGTTCCATTGCGTAGTTCCAAATTACAGAGAAATAAAAGATGTGATCATTAAAGTGAAGCCTGTCCACAGGATTCATTAAAGTGGCTCACTGGACAGGAGGAGCTGCAGCTAACACTCAGTGAACGGCCCTTCAGGATGGCATCTGAACTCCTCTGCAAACTGTGGCCCTGATGGGAGCAGCCCCCTGCAGGTGGAGTCTCTGGCTTAAATGCCATCAGATAGAACTGAATTTGAAAGTAATTTTTAACTGCCTTTTAATATTTAAATAACACGCTAAATCTAAAAGATTGTGACTTTGTGCTTTTCAAAAAAAGAAAAAATTTGCTGAGAGTGTTTTGTTTGTTCTTTTTAAATTGCCTACAGTATCTGTTTATTACCACTTCATCTTGGGTGGGAGCTCTGTCATTATCTAGGTTATTAAACCATGCTGAACTAGCCTATCACCTAGTTCCCTGTGTCACTTCAGTTATCAGACAGTGGACTCTATCTATTCGCTACGCCTTTCTGAGTTGTCCTATGTGTGTTTAATGTCTGTGCGGTTCTTGGGCAGTTGCTATTAAAATACAATAAGCTTTTTAAAAAGAGAGGACTCTGGACTCAAGCATTCCCCCACCACTTTTAACACAAACTGCCAGCACTGCCTCCGTAAAGCACTCATGAGTATAATCATATTTTATACTTTACCTTTCTCGCTTTCTACTACTATAAAAGATGCCTGGGAAAGAGGGGAGAGCCAGCCAGATGGCTCAGATGGTAAAGATGCTCACTGTCAAGGCTGAGTTCCATTCCTAGGATCCATAGAGTGCAAGGAGGCCACTGACTCCCACAAGCTCTCCTCTGAGCTCTACGCATGCACTATGCTATGTGTATGCCCCACAGTTCCAATAAATAAATACATAAATGTGATTTTTACATTCCCACAATAAGTAGACTCATACTGAGGAAAATTTGATCTTGGCTCCCAGATTGGAGGTTTTCATCCCATGATTGGTTGACACATCGCTTGTGCTTATGGTCAGGCAGTTTATCATGGTGGAAGTTCAATAAAGAGCAAAGTCACTTGCCTTGTGGCATGAAAAAAAAGAAACAGAGAGAGCATTTGTGTGTTTTTGTGTGTGTTTGTGTGTGTGTGTGTGTGTGTGTCACAGAGAGAGACAGAGAGCTAGAGAGACAGACACACACAGAAATACACACAGAGAAAGAGAGAGAGAGAGAGAGAGAGAGAGAGAGAGAGAGAGAGAGAGAGAGAGAAAAGAAGAAAGAGAGAGACTGACGTCCCACAGTCCCCTTCAACTTCACACATCCAGTAGTGCTTCTGAGGACCAAGCATCCCATGTATACCTCTGGGAGCCATAGTCCAGTGATAACCAGCTCACAGCTCTAGTGCCTGGGTAGCCAAATCATCTCAGTATGCATAGAGATGTAAATTCTCTCTAACATTTAGCCATCACTCAGTGTTGACACCAATAAGCAAGCTGGCCAGCTACAAGGCTTATTCTAAAGTTTTCAAGCTAAGAGCTGGGACTGGGGCTCAGTGCTACAGAGTTTGTGTCCCATACATGACACTCTGGGTTCAGTCTAGTATCAAAAAAATAAATAAAATTCAGACAGAAGTCTTTCATCCCCAGGCTGCGTGTAACTTTGTGGCCTTAACCAAACATTGGCTGAAATAATTTAGCAGGCAGAAAGTGCCTCTCTGAAGAAAATGCTGGCTCTACCTGAAAGACACCCCGCTGCCTGCACCTGTCTGCACTGAGATAGCCTTCTGTCTGCTCCTCACAGCTCACAGCGGAGTGACATCTCCTTCCCATCTGGTGGCTCAAGCATATGGCCATCACAGCAACTTAGGATGCCTGCACTACAGGTACCTGTTAGAGAACTCAGTCATAAATTGTCTGAGTCCCAGAGTTAGCCGGTGGCTCTCATAACACACCGGCTCCTTCTAGAAGATCAATTAACTGAGATGCTCACTAGCACTTTTCTCCCGTTCCTACTAGAACTATGTCAAATTAGATTACCATACAAAAAGGCATCGCAAATTATTGTTCCAAACTGACAATATTTTTTTTTCACCTGCTTAGTCCTCTCTGTTACCTTGGGCACAAGCATAGAGCCCTGGGGGATGTGTGCCTGTTATTTCGGAAAATTCTAGTACCCTTTGCCTCCTTGCCAGAGGAGAGTGTTCTTCCCAGTAAATGCTGTCCTGAGTTCTGGTCCAAAAACACCCTTTCTACTCTTGCTGGCATGTTTCCTCTCTGTTAAAAGGAGTAACTAATGCCGTACGATTTCTTCACTGGTATTTTTGTTAAAATCCAATTACAAAACTATCCTCACTGGGTGTGGGAGCATCAACTCCCGTTTAAAAAGAGTTCTGACGTATTTTAATTTGGTCTCATTTTGCTTGTTTAAATTTCATGTCATCATCATCATTTTTTTTTTTGCCTCTGATCAAGCTTTGGCCTTGCCACGACTCAGGTGTCTTCCTTTTGTGTTGGTCAGCTTGCTGCCCCCACCCACCTGCCTGTCAGTGCCCATCATGACCTTGTGTTGGACAGCAAGAAAACACACAGGTCAGCTCCAAAGACTGGCAGAGGGAAAATTATAGTTGCAAATGTTGTTCATCCCCTGCTGGGTTCCCTTTTATTTTTAAATGATTAATCTACTCTGTTGTTGGTAAAAGTAAATCCTAGATACACTTTGTCCTCCTCTTTTATAAAACCTAAACCTGTAGATTCAGCCAACTGAAGACAGAAAATCATCTTGGAAAAAAAATGTGTCTATAATAAAAACATACAAATTTTTCTTGCTATTCTCTCCTAAACAATACAGTCTAAAAACTCTTTACATAATATTTGCATTGCATTAGGTGTTAGAAGCCACCTAGAAATGATTTAAAGGAGAGCTGTTAATGAGCGGGTTTTATACAAGGCACCTGAGCATCGGAATGCCAGTTATCTTGTGGGGGCAATATGCATTCAGCTGAAGCCATACTTCAAGTTTTGAATTTGCTCTTTTTCCCAAGCTAGCAATAGGCAGTGTAATTCTGCCTCATGATGTCAGGCACTGGCAGCAGCTGCAGCTCCCAGTCAGCCGCACTGTCATGAGGGGATACGGCCAGCATTCCATGGGGTACTCTGTCAAATGAATTACACAAGCTGTTGAATTCTTTATTAGAGAATGTTCTTTGCATGACAAGATTTTGTCCACCTGTAAACCAGTATAAATGTTCTAAGCACATTCATTTAAACTAGTCCAAACTATGATATGCAATAAGTTAGTTTTGTTAAATGAATTTTGTACTTGAGGTATTCCAATGTCTGAAGGCTCATGAAGACATAACCTTATCATATATTGGGGGGGGGGCTCTGTAATACATTCACCCTTGTGTCCAGTTTCCTGGCTCAACATAATGCTTTTTGAATTTATTCATTTGGTTTTGTACACCAGTGTTTCTTTTTATTACTCAGTAGGATTCCACTGTGTGGATATAATATAATATTGTATCCGCTCACTTTCTGGTGGAAATGAGCCATTCCTGGTTTTTAAGCTTTTAAGAACAAAACTGCAGTGTACATTTTGTAGGGGCATGCCTTCGTGTATCTCAGACAAATACCTGGGGATTACTAAAGCACATGTTAAAGTGCTTTGAATTCTATCAGAAACTACCCAATTGTTTTCCAAGCTGCCCATGTAACCTTATCATTCCTGCTGCAGTGGATTAGAGTTCTGCTTTCCCCCACATCCTCCTGGATACTTCCCTTTTTAGGCTTTTGCATCTTATGCTGTAGGGCAGAGAGAAGAATCCAGCCTGTTCTCAGCTCCATTTGTTTGGCTGTTGCTGAGCAACGCCTCATTTGATCATCAGCTTAACATATTGATCATTTGTGAGTATTTGCTTAAACAGTTTTCCCATTAAAATACTTTGAACTACTTTATCCTTTGCTACTGGGTTGTAATAATGCTTTATAGATAAAAGCCAGTTCTCAGATACTGACATGATGAATACTTTCATCTACTTTGTGGCTTCCCATGCTATTTTCCCCATTGTATTTCTTAAAAATTAAAGTTTGGCTGTGTAGTCTTGGTTGCCCTGACACTCACTGTGTAACCCAGACTGGTCCTGAATTCATGGTTTTCCTGACTCAGCCCTTCCAGACTCTGGAATTACACTTAAGGGTCACCATGCCCGTAAGAAGATGATAGGGTTCAATTCCATACATTTCCTCTTGGTTTGTGCATTCTATATTGAATACAAAGACTATTTACTGACCAAAATGTATTGGTTAATAATGATTGTCAACTTGGCCAGATCTGGAATCACCATAGAGACAAGTGTCTGAGTGTGTCTGTAAGGAAGTTTCTGGATGGGGTTAACTGAGGTAGATGACCCACGCCAATTGTTAGCAGCACTAGCTATGTGCTGGCATTGGAGAAAAGGAGCCATGTGGCAGCATTGACCTGTTGCTGCTTCCTAACTGCAGATGAACTGTGACCAGCTGTCTTCACGCCCCTGCTACTTGACTGCCCGACCACGGTGGACTGCTTCCTTAAACCGTGATTCAAAGTTTTTTTCTGTGAGTTGCTATTAAAAGGTGTAATAACCATATACCAAAGGATGCAATTCTGGTTTTGTTCCTGGTGCTACGATAAACACCAGGACCAGATGCAAATTTGGGAAGAAAAGGCTTATTCTAATTTACAAATTATAACCCATCATTTAAGGAAGTCAAGATAAGAGATCAAGGCAGGAGCTTGAAGCAGAAGCCAGTGGAGAAATGAGCTCAGCCACTCCCTCCTTCTGGCTTGCTCAGCTTACCTTCTCATACAACACAGGACCACCTGCCCTGTGGGGTGTCACTGCCCACAGCGGCTTAGTCCCTCCGACATCAACTGGCAATAAAGGAGATGTTCCACAGACACGGCCACAAGCCAGTCTGATGGAGGCAATCCTTGGATAGGTGTTGCTTTTTCCCAACTGTCTCCATGTTTGTCTTAAGTTTACAGCTGAAGTTAACTATATTTCTTTGTACAAATTTTATAGATTTTTTTTATAGATACATTTTTTATCTATCATCATTCTAAATTGAGTAACATATCATACAACGATGATGTACAGTATTTTACATGAGGATAACCAGCAATGATTTTGATAGTATACGTTAGAAAGATTCTTCCTGTCCCTTCCCTCAATTACCAGAGACCTTTTGTAGAAAACCAGTTGAGCAGATATGTATGACAGTTCTAAGTCAGGCTGCTGATTTCTGTGAAAAACACATGAGATTTTGATTATAATTTTGTTGAACTTATTATAATTTGGGTAGCATTGACATAGTAAGGAGTTTTCTTTCATCTCGTGGATTCGTACCTTCTCTCTGCTGATTCAGACACTGCATTCAAAGAACTGTCAGTAGTACTATATACCTTCACGTGGATAAGCCTTATGTGTACTTAAAAATTTATTCTCAAGTATTTTGTGCTTGTAATTCTACTATAAATGTGATTTTTCAGAACTGAAATTTCCAATTCACCTCTAGTATGCCAAAATCAGCTTAATTATTGACCCTTTATCATTCAACATTGCTAAATTCACTTATCAATAATAATAATATCAGACTACAGGTACTGTGTTTTTCTCTATATTCTTTCAAGATACATGCATAAACATATATTTCACTTAACTTGCAAATTCAGTTACCTGGGCAATATTTCAAATTTGTATATTATTCTTTTTCTTTCTTTTTTCCTTTTGGATTTTTTTTTTTTGAGACAGGGTTTCTCCATAGCTTTTGGTTCCTGTCCTGGAACTAGCTCTTGTAGACCAGGCTGGCCTCGAACATTATTCTTTTTCTTATGTTATTGCACCAGCTAGAACCTCAAGCTCGGTGATAAGTAGAAGAGATGAGAGCAAACATTCTTTGTCTTAGATTTAGGAAGAAAGCATCTACTTTCCCTACTAAGTGTCATGATAGATATTGATTTCCTATACACAGCCATTATCAAGTTGAGAGAGCAACTTTTGTGCATTCCTTTATTAAGAGTTGTAGTTGTGAACAATATTGAAATTTGTCAAATGCTTCTCTACTTATATTGAATTTTGTCTTTCTTATTTTGTTAGGGTAGGAAAGTTCATTGATTGTTTTTCAAATATTAAGCCAACCTAGTCTTCTTAGAATAAAAATCTACTTGTCATGATGAATTATCCTATTCATATATTTTTAGATTCAATTTTCTAACATACTGTCAAAGTTAGCTGTGTTTGTGCTTAGATGTAATTTTGGATTATAGATTTTTTTCTCTTGCAATTCCTTTGGCTTTGGTATCTGTTTAATGCTGGCTTCAGAAATTTAATTAAGAAATATTTCTTTCTTCTCTAGTTCCCAAAATTATTTCAATAGATTTGTTATTATTTCTTTCTCTGTTACTTGGTAAAATTAGTAGCAAACTCATATGAGTCTGGAATTTTTTGGAACATTTTATTCAATTATATATTCAATTTTTCACTTAGTCTTTTGATAATATCCATAAATTTTCTCCCTTAATATTATTTAATTACATCTAAGATGTAGATTTTTATCTTATAATCTGTATCATACCCTTATCCTTTTAATATCCGAACACTGTTTGTTGGTATTCTTTCCTTCACTTCTGATTGCTAATTGTAACCGGGGTGTTTTTTCTATCAGTCTTGCTGTTTATTTATCATTTTAAAGGTTAAACTTTAGGTTTGACTATGCCTTTTTCTGTCCTGTCAGCCTTCTGGTAACTCTACTGATGGTTCCTCATGTATGATGTAACTTCTTCCTCTAGCTGGGCAGACATTAAACATCTCCCAGAGTTTCCCAGGAAATTGCCTATTGTAGAGATCACAGCTGGGCACATGGCTCTGCGCAGGCTTCCCTTTCTCATTCACCCAGAGAAGCCTCAGGATTGGTGTAGCGGTTTCTGAAGTCCCTCTCACCCGAGACCTCCCTAGTCTCCTCATCCTCCATGAATGCAGAACTCTCCATCCAGCTCAGTGAGGCTGATTGGCTTCCGGCAAGGGCTTCCTGGCAGAACGCCGTGTGAGCCAGAGGGTTTCCCTTATCCATCTTCATTTTATCTATGATCATAGTCCTCGGTGGCTATTGGCTGAAGGATATATTTGTGCTATGTCCAGTTGTTTCTAGAAGGAGGGAATTCAAGTACAATTAATATCTCATGACCACAAGCAAAATTAGGAGAGTTTCACGATTAGCATTCTGATGTCTCTTTTCTGTTTTGAAATTAATTAATTCAGCGGGATCTTATTCAGCACTTACTATACTGGCACACATTTAACAATAATAAATTAGTATATAATAAAACATGTAAATTGGTTTCATACATCACTATGTTCTTGTTTTCATTTATTTCACCTAGTGTTTACTCAATGTTCTCAACGTATAAATTAGAATGTTTATTCAACTGAAGAAATGATTATGTATTGTTTGGATATTGCTCCCATTGGGGATGATGTGTCCTTATGGGCCAGAACTCTCCTTAGTTCAGAACTGCAGAGCTTTGCAGTTTGCTCTATTCGTTTCTTTGTTCTTTTAAATTTTGGAAGAAAAAAAAAGCCACTCTCAAACATGTTCTCTGCATCACTGATTAAATTTTAGATCACTATTTCTGTCCTGCACTTCTTCTCTGGCATTTTTAGTTTCCTTAAATATTTCTTGATATAATGAGACTCCCCGCTTTACTCAGTTTTCTCTTACATCATGTTCTATTTTTCATTTTCAGAAAGTTGGTTGGCTCTTTTTTCCTTCATGAAATTCTTTGTATGGTGCTTATTAAAGCTGCCTTCTGGTTTCTGTAGTGTGCGCGCGCGTGTGTGTGTGTGTGTGTTTGTGTTATTGTGTGTGTGTTGTTTGTGTGTTTGTGTGTTTGTGTCTGTATTGTGTGTGTGTGTGTGTGTGTGTGTGTGTGTGTGTGTGGTTTAAATCCAGGCTTCCTTCACATGTGGTAGGCACTAAGCCGTGTCTCCATCTCTTTTGTATTTTGTGTTTTGTCTCTTCTAGGCTGACCTGGAACTCTGTGTAGCCCTGGTAGGCTTTAACTTTGAGATCCTCCTTGCCTCAACCTCCCAGGTAGCTGAGATCACAGACCTGCACTACCAAGTAAACCGTAGTATGCTTAAACCGAAAAGAATAAAACCTGCTTCTTTACTTATGCTCCAGCGCAATAATATTCATCTTGTTTACAAGGCTCCTGTGGCCACTAGATCTTTCCTTATGCTTATTAGTAGGAAAGGTATGTAAACACTGGTGGGTGGGTGGAACCATCAGAAAGAATCCTTTGATACCATAAACGTAAAGGCTTCGTGACAGCTCATTCCATTGCAAATGTTATAACTTTTCCCATATTTATTTCTTTTCTTGAATGTTCTTTAAATAAGGTGGGATAGTTACCAAGTGCAAGGGCAGAGTACTACTGAAAGCTTCAAGAATTTAGAAGGGCACACTAAAGGGCAATTGTCAGTTTAGAGACACTAACCCTCCCCCTAACTCTCCAGGCATCTGATAGTCCCTGAACTTTCTCTGACAATTGAATTAACGACCCAGACTGTGCTGGTGACCTCAGAGCCGCATCCCTACTTCCTGCTGAATAGCACTGTTCAGTCCCACAGGCCTCTCAAACTCAGCATGTTCAAAATGAAACTCATAATTTTTCCTATGCTTCCTGTATTTGGAAATAGCACTTTTATCTCAAAGACCCAGGCAGATACCTGAGATTCTTTTGAGATGGACCAGTGTGCTGCAGTGAGCTTGCCTGCTGGGTGAGTGAGCTTGCCTGCTGGTTGAGCATCTTTTGCTTCTTTCCCTTCTGAGTTTTCCCTTCTGGTGGAATTTTTTTCTTCTTATATCTCTGTCTTTCCCACTTTCTCCAAGCCACTCCCCCTTTTGTTAAAAACAGGGTCTCACTGCATAACCCTGACTGGCCTCTGGCCTGGAACTCTGAATACAGACCAGGTTGGAGTCAAATCCATAGAGATCCTCTTGTCTCTGCCGCTGGAGTACTGGGATTAATGAGTAATCCTTACCCAAGGCTTCTTCTAAGAAAAATGTAAAGCTTTCTAATGGAAGGCATTTTAAAACCACCCCTATCTCTGAAAGGAAGATCCAGATTCACTAATCTCAGAGTCCCCAAAACCTCACTATACATGTGACTCCACCTTCCAAAGCATTTGATGAAAACACAGAATCTGATCAGGCAGGAATGTGTGTGTGGCAGTGAGGGGGTTCTGCATCTCTGAAGCATGCCTACTGGAGGCTGCACTTCACAACACCCATGTAACATGTCTCAAAGGCATCTTATAATTGTATGCATCTCCAAACTCCCCTTTCTCTCATGCGCTTGTGGCCTTTCCCCCAGTTTACCTGCAGACACTTGCTAGAGAAAGCTGCTGTATTTGTCCTGTAGCTTCTCTGTCAGCATGCACTTCTCTCTCCTGCAAGTCCAAAAGAAACTGTTCCTCTCTCAACAACTAATCCAAGGAGTGTCTTATGGTCTTTCCTAAAGCCTCTCTCATCCTTGCTTGCTGGCTACACTGGGATGAACCTACTCACAAAGTACGCTTGGCTCTTTCTTAACAGATTCTAACGTTTATTTTCTTCACGAGTGTCCCAGACTTAAACAGCAGAGTGCATGTTATATAACACGACTCTAGCACACTGTCTCTCATGCTGTGGGTATTGTCCTTGGTAACAAAGAATAAATGCAAAGTAACAACAATGTGTTAAGCATTAATTAGAAGTATTCTGTAGAGTTACATCTGGTTTCCATTACCACAAAACTATTATCACTGACTTGGTAGTTCAAAATAATAAATACTTGTTATCTTACAGTTGGAATTCTAGGAGTCTTTTACTCGGGGTCTGCACCGGCTGAAAGGAGAATGTCAGTCTGTTCCCCAGTTCTCAGTTCAAGCTCCAAGTTCATTGCTTGTGGGCACAGTCTACTTTCTGTGCTTCTGGAGGTACTGTGTTCCTGCTAGTTATCGTCTGGGTCTACCCAGTGGCTGGACTCTGACTGTGATTTTTTTTTATCACAAACCACTGCATGGGCAAGTTACAGCAAGGTGGTTTGCTTTCTTCTGGGCCAACAGGTATTCTCCAGATTATTGTGGTAACCCCGTGCACAATCACAGGAGTAGTAATCCATCTAATCAACACTTACCATGTAGTAAAACCCAGCAAGGGGCAGAGAGAGACTGTTTCATGATAGTCACAGGTCATGTCCTCATTCAAAGGCAGAGCACTCTACATGGACACCACATATATTGATGACAATATTTAGAACTTTATGTACAACGATAATTGACTGGAAATGCCCACAAGGAATTTACTTAATGTTTCTCTTGCTGTAATAAAACACTACAACCAAAAACAACTTATGGAGGACAGGATTTATTTCTTTTTATGTTTTCAAGTAATAGTCTGCCATCAAAGGAAGCCAGAGCAAAAACTTGGGGGCAAGAACCTGGAGGCAAGAACTGAAGCAGAGGCCAGAGAGGAATGCCACTTACTGACTTGCTCCTTATGGCTTGATCAGTCTGTTTTCTTATAGCAGCCAAAAGAACCAGCCCAGAGGTGTCACTGCCCACATGAGCCAGGCCCTTCCACATCGACCATCGATCAAGAAAATGTACCACAGATTTGCCGGAAGCCCATTTCCATGGGATCACTTTCCCAGTTGAGGTTCCTTCCTCTACTATGTATGACCCTAGCTGGTGTCAAATTGACACAAAACTAGCCAGCACAGCACACTTGAGGAAGAAAGGAAAAAGAGTCAGTCTTAAAGAAGAAGATAAAAGGAGACATTAAGAGTGTTTACAAGATATGAGTTTTATCGTGATTATAGGCGAGAGCTATTTTTGGTGTTTAAATTCTTCCTTCTATAAATGAACACGAAAATTGACGAACTTGTAATTTATGGTAGAATTCCTGACTACAGCTAAAGGGGTGTTCTTCTGCATTATAATCGTCTTCCACTCCTACTCATTAGCAACAAAGGGGGAGGAAAAAAAGCCCTCAGCCTTGGAATAAATATGTAAAAAGGAACTTGACTTTGGTATTAAGACTGAGTAGTTGCTCTTAAATTTCTTCCTCAGCTTGATCAACTCCAAGTGGAATCTTAAAGTTTTAAAGAATATAGTTGATCTTTTTTTTTTCAGTAAGACTGACAGCCATCCTTTTGGGAAAAAAAAAAAAAGTGGGTAGAAACGAGTTGCATTAGCTACAGTTTAACCTTTTGCAAAACCAGTCACCAAACACAGCCATAGGCTTTTGGCTCATTGCAGAGGTGCCTGCGTCTTCAGTACAAATCCTCCTAGAGCCTAGGATTTGAATGACAGGTGCTTAATGTTACCGAACATGCCAGGTTTGCCTCTTCATCTCCTGCATTGAATGGGATTACACTTCTGAGCTGTGACAGGTGATGAAATGACAGTATTATCAGCTTTCAAATTTTTAACATTTGCTCGCTCATGGCTAATTCCCCTGGGATAGCTCCTTTTCTCCCCTGCAATCCACCACTGATCTGTGTATCATAATTCAACATATTCATCCCTCACCATGCAAGCGGAATTGGGTCAAACATTATTTTGCTCATAGGCAAAAACTCCCACAGGCAATTATCAATTCCCTTTATGATTAATGTAAAAAAAAACAATGGTGGTCTATTAATGGAAATGTGTGTTTCGGTATTCGCAATCTTGTGCTGTAGATAAACTCTATCATTACACTAATACAAACTAAAAATTCCTGAAGCAACCAAGAACTTGGTATCAACTGTAATAATCTAGCATGTCAATTTGCCAGGAAATTAAAACAAACTGACACTCTTGCGGGCAATAGTGTCAAACTCATTCTTGCAAACATTAGGGGTTTTGTTTTCAATACCATGTTTGGAAGTGAGTTCATTGAATAAGAGCAAGGAATACAGCATTTTAGCCACAGGCAGGCCCATGCTACTACAGGCTTCACTGCACGTTAGGAGGAGTATTGTTGCATTTACTCAAGAAAGTCAGGCATAGAAATGCATATTTATCTTATTTATCTCATAGCTTTATTAAAAGAGCCCTGTGTAATAATGATTACTATAGCTGGAATAATCTTCTTCATTAAAAGAACCTCGCTTAATGGGCCTATTTATGCTTATGTATGATTGTGTTTCCTTCATTGAAACCAATTTTTCTCCTTAGCATCAATTCAGAATTGAACTAAAATGTCTATCTCAGACCCACCAATGAATGGCACCTTACCAAAGAAGTGGGAAGCATAGCAACATGGCTGCACTGAAGATACATAGGCTATGTATAGTGTTGATGCCTATAATCCTAGCATTCAGGCCGCAGACAGAGGAGAGCCTGGGTTTTGAGGCCAATCTTGACAACATAGTGAGTTCAGTGCCAACCTAGGCTACATACCTTATCTCAAAAAAGTGGGGAGGTCCTGGCTGACATAGCCTAAGGAGACAGCATCACAGCAGAAATAAATGAGTAAACCACCATAAATACATTCAACCATTATGAGAGACTTGAGGACCCTCTGACAACACTGAAAGCTAAGGCTATACTGTCTCATCTAAGTGGAGTATTTTTGCGTAACCTATACACATCCTTCTACATACTTATAATTCTGCTAGATTATTTGTAAAACCTATTATAAAGCAAAATGTCTCTATAAAGTTCTAATATTGGTTATGGAATGAAAACAAGAAAACAAAGTCTGCATGTATTAGTGTGGATATAGTTGTCATTCGGGTAGTTTTGATTCAAAATTGGCCGAATCCACAGACGTGCATCCTAAAGGGGTGAAGATCTAACTGTGTACTGAACATTTCCTTCATGAGTAGAACTCAGGAATTTCCTCCAAAAACTTTTCTCCATGTGTGGCAATTGTGACTCTTTGACACCCCTAATTTGTAATTTACTTTTTTGTTTTATATATGTGTGTTTGTGTATATGTACATACATATATGTGTGTATTTGTGTATACACACACATACTGTTGATACCGGTGACACACACACACACACACACACACACACACACACACACACACACATATATA
>NC_022012.1:23746562-23762170 GCF_000317375.1 Microtus ochrogaster
TGTAACACACAAACACACACACATACATACACACACACACACACACACACACACACACACACACACACACACACACACTGTTGGTCCTGGGAGAGGGCTGTCAGCACAGAAACACTCTATACCCATTCATAATTTTCCAAATATTATCAGGATAAAATCTGATAGACGTAAGATACACCACTTTCAGGGCTTCTCTAAGAAGCCCCACTCTTCCTCCTTTGCTAGCTGGTGGCTGAGGGACCAAGGGGATTAAGACAGCAGTGGACTCGTGAACCAGAAGAAACCTGGACATCTGTATCACAATGTGGAGGATGCTAACTCTCCAACCCTCAGAAAGGCTTGCAATGAGATTTACGTGAAGATGAAAAAAAAAAAAAGAATTTAGTCTGCTATGGAATTAAAACATAGAGAGAGATACTTGATTTTTGCAATGGGTAATACTAGCCTAACTAACACATAACTCAGGGTCCTAAAGTAGATGCTGTCTGTCATTATAGGTCTTTTTTTTTTTTAAGTCTGCAGTAACTGACACCAGTTTAGCAGTTTAGTGGTAGACAGTGAGGAAACAGACCTCGCAAGCTGGAAATCCCTGCTCTGCTGTACTGAAACATTTGGTAAAACTGTCACCCTTGTTAACATGGAAGACAGACCAAGTGCCTACTGAGCCGGTGCATCTCGGGGAAGCGGTTGGAAGGAGGCAGAATGCAAGCATATGTTGATCTCCCCTTGCTGTGTTTGGCAAGGTATTTTAAGAAAGACGAGCTTGAGATGGAATTAGCTGGGTTGCACACAAAAAAGAAACAGCATAAAAGTACCAGAATTTTAAAGTCACACTCTTATCTGAACCTGCCCCTAACTTAGGACAAAGAAGGTGAAAACAGTGACAAAGGCCCCTTCAGAGGCAGGGTAGAGACCTAGTGCAGTGGAAACTCCTAGGAATCCATGACCTTAACAAAGACTCCTAGTGATGGGGGTATGGAATCTGAACCAGCCATTTTCTGTAAGCAGGCAAGTCTTCCAGTGGAGAAATTGGGACAACAACCCAGCTACAAAACTTTTGACCTACAATTAGTTCTGTCTGCAAGATGTGCTGGGGTAAAGGTGGCTCAGATCTTGTGAATGGAGCCAGCCAATGACTGGCCCAAACTGAGATCCATGCCACTAGAAGGGGCTCATCTATGACATTGCCTAAAGGACCAGGAACTAGAGACTGGGTAGGCCAGAGACCAAGGATAAAACCAAACATGATCAGCAAAACAAACAACAAACAAAAACAATGAAATGATTCCTAATGATACTCTGCTGTATATGCATACCAGAGCCTAGCATAATCTTCATCAGAGAGGCTTCATCCAGCAATTGATGAGCAGATGCAGAGACCCACAGTTTAACATTAGGTAGAGTTTAGGAAATCCTGCAGAAGAGTACAAGGAAGGATTGTAGGAGACAGAGAGGTCAACATAACACAAGAAAATGGCCCAGAGTCAAACATCTACCATGCAAGGCTCATAGAGGCTCAGGGAGACTCTAACAACCAGGGAGGCTTTAAGGATCTGACCTCAGTCTTCTGAATATACGTTATGGTGTGCAGCTTGGTGTTCCTGTGGTACTCTAAACTGTGGGAGCTGGAGCTGTCTCTGACTCTTTTGCCTGCTTTGGGGACCTTTTCCCTCCTACTGGGTTGCCTAGTCCGGCCTTACTATGAGGAGATGTGCCTAGTTTTGCTATAACTTGATGTACCATGTTTGGTTGACATCCATGGGAGGCCTGACTTTTTATGAAGGGAAATGAGGAGAAGTGGATTTGAGGAGATGAGATTCAGGGGCAGAGGAGGAGAGGAGGCAGGAGAAATTGCCAATGGGATGCAATATACTAAAGAATAATATTTTTTTTTGAAAATTGCAGTTAAAGCTCCGCAGCTATGGAGCTTGGACCAGACTTAAGCTGGAGCATCTACCCAAGATTATTATTCCAAACAATCCCAAACGACCCAATACCATTGTGACAGGGAGGTGCTCAGGGATGAAGGAGAGATACCCCATCGTTCAACAAAGAATTTTTGGTATGCTACCTGGCTTGTAGAAAGGCTGGGCAAACCAATGAGCAGTGTGGTTTGTCATTCTCAAAGCATTTGTCCTGTTCTAATGATTACACCATCCCAAATAGTCACTTAATATTCATAAAATAAATGTGTAAATCCTATCATTTGTGCTCCATATCAAATTCGCATCGTCGCTGCTATTTGGTAAGGAAGACTGTAGGCACCATTGCAATTTGGCAAGGAAAGTTGTATGCCGATAAGTATTATTGCCAGTTGGCAAGAAAAGCTGTAGGCATGTTGCTGACCCTGCTTCTCAAGTCCCCATATGAATATCTTGGTTTAAAAGCCCAGAGACAATGCAGAACAAATATGTGGATTTCTTTTCCAATTTTCCATATGTGAGACAGAGCTATTCTAGAATATGTATCATATTTTTGTATACTAGCATCTGGAAAAGGTGTTCCATAGTGGCTCCCCGGGGATGGTATCAAAAGTAGGGAGAGGGGAATCCAGGGCCAAATTTTTTCCTATGGGGATTTAGTAGGAATAACATGACATTTCATTTCTGTTGTTTCCTGTTGTCTGAAACTCATCGGAAATTCATCTCTTTTTTTAACTTGACCAAAAGTCCACTCTGGGGAGAAAGTGCATAGCTTTCTTTCCTTTATAAACAGCCACTATTTGAAGCAAAGAGTGCTCCGATATTGAACCATATACCAAGCAATATAATAGGTTAAGGGGCAAGATACATTTGAGCCATAAAGCTCCATCCAATCACAGCATTTTGAGGATTCGAGCCTTGTGTAGCATATTAATGGCATATGTTTGATGAGAAACAACTGACTATGTTTTCTAAATTGTAAACAAGTTATCATGACAACAGACCCCGGGAGGAGTGCTGTCCTGAGTTACACTCCAGCGATGCTGGCATAGCAGCAATGGTGGGAAGCCCATTGGCTAAGCCCTTCGAATCCCTTGCAGGAGAAGAGAGACCGCGAAAGGGACAAAGGAAGTGTGTGTTTGTTCCCCGGGAGATATCACAGAAATGTTACAACAGGCTTGGGTTCTCAGCGGATTTGGAATTCAAGTGCGCTTTAAAAACCACAGGCGTCCAGGGAGGATGTAACCCACAATAGCTCTCAGATCATTAGTGATGCAGTCATAGTGAATGCCGAGGCAAATTATCTTCACCTTCGGTTTAATGCGTTCCTGGAAGCTGCAGCGAGAACCACTCTTAGGGGGCGGTCTTTAATGGAGAGTTATACAAGGAGAATTCTCACAATGGTTCTTTGTGATGACATGGTTATTTGAAACAGAGATTGGAAATTATATTTGGAGCCCCACCCCACCCGACAGCCTCACGTTTTCTGCATGCAATGAATAAGTTTGTAGCAAATCAATCATCAATTGGCCTAGGAGGAAGGATACAAGTGGAGATGATTATTGCAGAGGATAGAAGGTGGGTAAACGTATGTTATTCTACCAAAGTAAATTACAAGAGAATGGCTTTTGAAAATGATTTCTCCAGCTCCTTATGAAAGTGTATGTGTGTGTGTGGGGGGATTGTGTGTAAAGTCAAGGGCTAGTGTGAGTGATAAGAATGGGCTTCCCCAAGGGGAAGGCAGAATGGGAGAGAGGAAGAAATAAGGCACATCCTCTGTCTCCCTGAGATGCCGCTACCAAAGAAGAAATTGAGGTTGTGAGGGGCAAAACCCAGTGCCTGCAGGGTAGGAGGCTTAATAAAGGCTATTGAGATAAAGGAAAACTCTTGAAATAGATGGGGCTTCCACTGACATTTATGAAGAATCCACTGACGATTAAGCACTTTCAGTTTGGTGGAAGGTTTCAGAGCAATTTTGGGAAAACGGAAGAAAGCAGAGGCAGTGACTTGATGGCTGTGGACTGTTTTGTTCTAAAGATGGGATGGCGGAAGACGGCAGGGATTAGAGGTCCTTACGACTATTGGATTCAAGCTTTAACACACGTGTGGGAATTGTGCAGCACATCCGGCAGTGGCGGCTGGCAGAATGATGCACGAGGAATCAGACCATGTAATAAAGGCAGGGGGACCATGCACTGCTTAGTCACCCTAAGTGAAACCATATGACATGCTGAGGTAGGAACAGAATCACGTTACCTACCACTCCGGGATAAGAGCCAAGTATTTGACAAGACAATGTGTGGTTTGGGGTGGCTGAGGTTATGAAAGTCAAGTAACAGTTTAGCCATGTGAGAATGTGGACAGTCTGAGGAAAGAGAAAATACCCTAGGACAGAGTCAAAGTGAACACTCAGCCTTTTTTTTTTTTGCATGCATTGATGATGTATATCTGACTTAAAAGTGCATCAATAGGAGCCTGACATTGAGAAGAAAACAGAGAAGCGAACAAACAGCAGAACAATTGGAGGGAAGGAGCTTCCTTTTCTTGCATGCTGAGATCATTGAAGGTAGTTAGAAGATGGTTTCATTACCAAAGTAGAAATGGGAATGCAGGTACCCTTCTAACGTGTTTATGAGTGTATGTGTTTCTCCAAAGTTCATAATTGAAAACCCAGTCACCAAACTGATAGTCTTGGGAAGCAGGGCTTTCAGGGAGGAAATGGGTCTAGTTCTATTAATGAATTAGGCTTCGTTAAGCTGTCTTTCCCTTTTAGCTTTTCTAACTCTTTATCCATGTGAGAAGATAGCATCATGTCTCCTGCTGAAGATGCTACAGTAAGGTGCTAGAGCAGACTGTGTCCTACCTTGATGCTGTCCTGCCAGCACCTGGTCCATCCATTGGAAGAACAGCGAGGGATAAATTTCCATCACTTACAAACTTCCCAACTTCAGTCATTTTGTCATAGCATCAAACATATTAAGACAAAGCTAGTGTTTGGATCAGCAGTGTCCTCCAAGACTCCTGCGTGGTATAAGATTGATTGGTCTCTAGCTTAGTACTATGGGAGAGGAGCACTCTTTAAAAGATGGAGTTTACTGTGTGGTCTTCAGGTCATTAACGGCACACCCTTAGATAGGACTCTAATTCAAGATGCCTCTGCCCTTTCCTACTTCCCAGATACCAAGATATAAGGAGGTTTTCTCTGCTATGTCCCCTACTACCATGTGTATCCTTTCCACAGGCCCAAATGCAAGGGGCCAAGTGTCCATAGACAACAAATTTTGAAAATATGAGTAAAACAAACATTTTCTTTATATAAATTTGATTATGTTATTTATTAGAAGGACAGAAAGTTGGTTTATATAGCATCATTTGGATAACTCAAGGCCTTGGGTGCTGTGCAAACATTCTTTCTATGGTATTGCACCCATAGCCCCACTCCCCTGGTCTGGCAGGCAAACCCCCTCTCTTCCTGCATCACTTCAGATACCACCTCTTCTTATGGCCTTGCGTCTTTTCCCATCAAGAACGAATCCATCTGAAGCCTCTTGGTTTTGGCATAAAATCGACACTTAAAAATTCTACTGGTTCAAAAAGTAAATGACCTCCCACATTTAATAACTTCAAATAACTCTTGTTTTCTGTCCAACAGCGTTTCTTACGTATTAGCAGGGTAGCTTCCTTAAGGTCGCAGGAGAGTAAAGTCAAGATACATGCTGGTCTGTGTCCTCATTTAAAGTCAGGAAGGCAGAGAGTAATCCACTGTCTTGCTTCCCTGGGCTGTGAAAATGAGGAAGCTGTAGCTAGGCACAGTGCCATGCCCGTAATCCCAGCATATATAGAAGACTGGAGCAGGAGATTCAGAAGGCCAAGGACAGCCTAAACTATGAAACAAGGCTGACTCTAAGAAGAACAAAACAAAACAAAACAAAAAGTAGATATTCAATAGCTTCTCAGATAAATTATGATAGGAAAAAAAACGCATTGAGTCAGTCAGCAAAGAAAAGGAAAATGTGGGTCTGACCATGGAGGAAATATTGACAAATAGATTGGGGTGGGAGGTTATCTTAAACAACTTTTAAGGCTTACTTAATTTCTTTTAGGTGTATGAATGCTTTTATCTGCAAGTATGAATGTGCACCAGTGAGTGAGTGTTTTGCCTGCAGGGGCAAGAAGAGGGCATTGCATCCTCTGCAACATGCCAGAATTGTTAACCAAGATCATTGTATTCTACATCACTGCCAGACAAGGTACCGGTTTGCTTGCGTAACTTTAAAATCAAAGAGAAGCAACATGAGATGCAGGGATGGAATACCATGTTCTCCGTGTTTGCAAAATTTGAGTCACTTGGAGCAGAGGCAGCTTTGGAACGAACCTGTCTTGAGAATAAAAGGCTCTGAGCCTCAGCATGTGGACATTGGTGCCAGACATGGCCAGCCACAGAGACTCCCTTCTTGAAAACATACATGGTTCTGAAGAATTGCCCTGTGTAACAATGAGGAGTTGGGACCAAAGGTAGCCTCATCTCACTGCTAGCAGTTTTAATTGGATGATGAAGATCATTGGAGGCCCAGAAAATACCCTCAGGGGACCCTGGGTGGTTTATCTTAATCAGATTCCCAGGCAGTTCCAAAGAGAACCTTGACACTTTCAGTTCTATCTTTGTCATCTGTGTAATGGGCACACTCACAGTGCATACCCCCAGGACCTTCATGCCCTGTGACGCTGCTAAAATGTCACACAAAAACCCAATTCCTTTACTGCAGTCATGAACAAGAGTAAGGCAAACTGTAACACAAGACTGAAGCAACATTTCGAGAAGTTCCAAGATCCCGTCTAGGGAGAGACTACACATTTTTATTTCCAGACTTGTGTGATGTCAGTTTTACAGCTGAGGCTTGTGGCATTTTGCAGCTCCTTCACAGAAGTGGGCCTCAGTTTTTCTGCACACACGCACAGAGGGCCTCTTCAGGGGGATTCACTGACTGGTGCTGAGCCCGAGTATCTGAGGAAGCTGCTGCCCCGTGCTGACAGCAGCCGAGTACCTACAGAAACTGTTTCCCAGTCCTCACAATGGCTGTAGCAAGAACTGTGTGGAGCAAAAACTAGGATCTCTGGATACAGGAGAAAACCCGGACAGTGTCTCTTCGGTGGTGGTCCTTTCTGTTCTGACCTTCACATGGGAAATACTGGCTGAAGTGGAGAAAGAAGTTGATGGTAATGCCAATGTTGACGCCTCTGCCTCTGAAGCTGCAAAACCCATTTGCCAAGGGCCAATATCTCCCATTGAATTAGAGATCAAGGGCAAAGTTGGAGGAGAAAAAGACCCAAGAGGACATGACAACAGCTCCCATTCTGTTTTCATGCACCAGAACTCAAGATTTCTACAAGTGAAGCTATCATTTCCACTCACAGGCTATGGAGTTAATTTAGAAACTTTTTGTTGTTCTTGTTGTTAGGGAAATCTTATAATGCCAGGCTCAGGAGTGGTCATAAGCCCAGGGCCTAAGCATTAAGTATTTCACTCCCATTAGACTTGCCAAAGAATTCACACACAAAACAGCTGTACCGACTGTTCTGGGAAGCCTGAGATGTGTGTTTCATCATTTGCAACCAGAGTATTTTTTACAGTTTGTGGAGGAAGTGAGTGGGGTTGGCTGGGTTGAAGATTTTGTTCATCTGAGCTAAGATGGGTTGGAATTTTATGCCCTCACATTCCCTTTTCCTTAACAGCAAAGTCTTGTCCCTTCTGAGCTGAAGACTGGCTTCTCAGTGTGTCCATCTGTGAAGGGCAAATCAGGTGTCTGGCACATAAGACCTGCGACTTAAATAATTTTTATCCAGCCCTCTAATTTCGATGAAAGAGCATGGGCTATAGCTGTACTTAACAGCCACTTTCCTGAGGACCCTGCCCCCTTCTAACAACTAATCTGCCTAAACGGCCAGTCACTTACTCTTGCTGAGTTGTGAGCTGGGCTTTAGTAGGAAAGGGGCCCCAGAATGTATACGGCCTCCCAGATATGCCGAGAGTCAAACAGTCAGGAAATCTGAGTTGGGCTTGCACCCCCGGCATGCCTGGGGCTGGATGGTATTTATTATCAGTGACAAAGCTGTCTTTCTTCAACTGGTTCCTAGGTCTATTCCTCTGACGGTTCCGAATACGCCAGTAGAGATGAAATGGGTGGTCCACACTCCCCAAGCCTCTCGCACAGATGCAGAGCATCATGTTTGGACCCCAAGGCTTTGATGCAAGGCATTGCCTGTGTCACCTTGAGCATTTCTGGGCAAGGCTCTGAACTTCCCTGCTATATCATTTGTAGAAGAGAGTTAATGATACTAGTTCGGTGGGCTGGCTTGTGTGGAGCTCAAATAGGACAGCACCATCCAAATGCCTGTAATTAATGAACTCAACATTTCTTGATCTCCCAGGGGGAAAGAGTAAATGCTTGGTAAATAGCAGAAGAATTAGTTACTGATGAAAGGTTATTTTTTTGTCTCCTTTGCTCTTTAATTTTGCTTTCCTCCATTCCTCCCCGTCTCTTTCCACATCTTGGTTTTCCGCTGGCGTTCTGTCTGCCAGCGTTTTCAGAGGCATAAAGCTTTAAGAGGGTTTTGAGTGCTTTTCGACTTAATTGAAAGAGTACTTTCCGTAGGAGACTTTTTAGCCCTGCAGAAACTAAAAATACCAAAATCTTGGAGAATAAAATAAGAGCTGAGAGAAAGGGAAGAGTTCAGGGGACTCTGAGCCGAAGTGAAATGCTAAACAGAGGGGGACCTCAGGAGAGAACCCTGAGAGCTAAGCACCTGGCACCTGAAAGAAGCCATTACAGTGTTGGATACCATTGTTCAGAGAGGGATCTATCTGTGTGGGGGCAGGAATGAGGGAGATCTGATACACTCCTGGCCTTTGAGCTTGGTAACTGCTGCCAACATTCCCCAACCTTTTCTTAGCATTAACATTTACTCATATCCAATGAAATCTGTAGTGTTTAAACATTTTATAGTAATAAGCTTCATGACACACACCCACTTAAAAAATAGTCAACAATGTTTTCAATTATTAATAGTTAATAATCATTCAATAAAGTCCACCGCATCCTGAGGCCTGAGTCATTTAGACTGGAGATCGTGACTTACCTTTAGGAGTGATATCGCTCTACATGCTTCAGTTATTGCTACTACAAACAATAATTAGTAGACTCATATACACCGAAATTATTAAATATCACATGATCCTGGTGCCTTTGATCAGATAGTTATGTATGACAGATATTATGTGTGGGAGATGGTTAAGGGTCAAGGCTTTTTTCTTCCTTTTATAATTTTGGTTATTATTTCCACATATTGATTATTCAAAGTGAGATTCTTCACTGTGGCATTTCCATACATGCATCTAATGTATTTTCATCCTTATCCACCCCTTTTCTGTTATACTTTCTTATTCCCCCCCACACACACCATCTGTCTTTCTACACTCTAAATAAATAAGACCTCTTTCATGGTATTTTCTCCTCCATAAATTGTACACCCAAGGACAAGCATTGTCTTTAACATTGTGAGATAGTATACTTCGTTTAACATATTATCCACCTATTTCCTGTGTGCAAAATTTCATTGTTCTTTGTGGCTGAACAGAACTGTGTATATACCACAATTTCTTCATTTATTTGTGGATGGACATCTAGGTTGATTCTATAGCCTGGATATTGGGAATAGTAACACACGTGAATTTACTGGGGTGTATGTAGTTGACTTCAATTGTTTCAGGTATAGATGTAGAAGTGGTATTTCTGAATCATATAGCACTTACATTTTTAGGATCTTGAAAAAGTTCCATAATGGCCTTCATAGTGTCTGGGACTGTTATCACCAATAGTGTATATGGGTGCCTTTATGAGTATCATCTCTGCCACTTATTACTCTTTATTTTTCTTGATGATAGCCTCCTGCCTGGGGTAGATGAAATTTCAGTGCCATTTGATCTGCGTCCTTTCTCAAAGGCTAAAATTATTTTTATATATATCTTGGCTAATTTAATGTTTTATTTGAAAAGTATTTGTTCAATTTGATTACTTATTGACTAGATGATTTGCTTTTTTGATTTTGAGTTTTAAAGCTCTTTATATATTCTGAACATCAATTCCCTACAAGATGAACTAGTTAGAACAACAACCCTTCCATTCTATAAGTTGTCTTTTAACTGGTTGATTCTTTCTTCTGTTGTCCAGAAGCTTTTCCATGATCTGCAACCCTGCTTTCCAATTCTTGCTCTTATTCTTGAGCCTTTCTTATAGGAGTGGAAATTGAGACGTTGAAGTGCAGGTATCAACAGAGTGTTGAAATCCTTCTTATCGCCTCATGTGGTTCCTGTCTCTTCTAATACACACACTGAACCTATCATGGACTCATGACCTTCATGGCCTTACTAAACCTAACTATTTTCCAAAGGTCCCATAGCCTAAAGTCATCTTATAATAACTAAGGATTGGAGGATGAACTTTAGAAAACTGCACAGACATACCTGTGCATACCTCATGGATTACCGTGTTCAATTCCAAAATACCTATGAGGTAAGACCATTGGATTCTCTTTGGGGTAAAGGAACCAAGCTAAGTAGTTTGTTTTGGGCACTCAGCAAACTAGGAAGTTACCAGAGGAATCCAGGGACGAATTCTGGAGTCTATTGGCCTTCACCCTGGCCTTTACCCACAGTTCGGGTATAAAAGAAAGCATTGCAGTGAGGCGATGTTTTACAGAGAGGCGATGGTTTACAGTGTTCTGCTTGATTATACTAGTGAGTGATTTTAAAAACAAAATCAGCCAAAGAAGACAGAGCGCTAGAAACAAAGTGACAGATAAAAGGGTGAAGAAATATCCTCATGAAGGTGAGTGGAAGGAAAAATGGGAATTTGAAAAGGGACAAAGGAGGCTAGATCTGAATATTGATGTGCCCTGTTATTCATGCACCAGGGACTAACGTGTCCACAGCGTGTAAGAATGAAGAGGGTATGATTGAAGATACAGCTTCAGTGGACAGGAGAACAAATGCATTGTGAGAAATGATGTCACTTACAGTCATAAAGTGATGCAGACGCACATATAACTCAAAGGTGGCAACTGTTTCATTTAAATGATATCTGAAGACCAGGCAAAATAATTGAGTCTGGTCCAGATTCTTTGGATGAGAGCGGTACAAATGAAAAATGTTCCTGGCAGAATGGTTGCTTGCTGTGGCAGTGTGGTGTTCTGTGCTGAAGACTTCCTATTCAGATGCAGGGCAGGACCTCAGCAGTTGCCTCCCACACCTCTCAGTGGTGACAAGCTGTCTCTGCCTCAGCCCAGCAAATGCCCTTGATGTAGCTGCTTTCCCTCCGAGACCCTCTCAGAGAGATTGGCCACTGGCCACTCCATCTTGTGTGCTCATAGGACCTGCCTTCTAAGACCCAAGGCATCTTACCAAGATCTTAGTTTTTCAAGATGGGCAGCACACCACTCTTTGGATTTTCTCCAAGGACTCTGCCCTCTGTTGAGGCCCACTATGCATGGCTATTTAAACCCCAACAAAACATACTGTTCTCCAAGTGAAAACAGACCATGCTTCCTTCGGCAGAAAGTAACTATGCCAACTATGGAGGTATAGATGATACTGTGGCACAGCACTGTATAGAAGTCAGAGATGGTGCTCATTTCCTGAGAATTCTATCCTGGTGGGAGGCAGATGATCAGAGAAGAGAACAAACTACCTAGATACTACTGGGTGATGTATGAGACAAATGGGACATTGGATAATGAAGAACAGGGCACAGACGGGACTGGGGTTCATTTAGACGGACTGTGGGGTAAATTCTCATAGACTAGAATATGTAAAACCTGCAAGATGATGAGGTAGAAATGGTCCCAGCAGGGACATCTAGGTAGGGAGTTTGAGAGAGATGGAGTAAAGCTTGGCACCGTATGGGAAAGGTCTAGAGCCTGGAATAGGATGGAGAGTAGAAAAAAATAGAGTTTGAAATGGCAAGCAGAGTTTAAGTCACACAGATACCCAGATTTAGGTTAGTTGGGGTGTGGACTTTGTTTCAATAGCAATGGAAAGCCATTGCTGAACTTTAAAGAGTTAATGTGGAAACTAATTTGCATTTTAAGGTGCCCAGTCTAGCTGTCTTGTGTGTCATGGATGGAAAGAAGACAGAAGGGAAGCAGGACTTGGCGCTAAACCTATGGTAATTAGACTTGGTAATTAGACCTACAAGGAATGCATAGAATAGCCGGAGATGGGCAGTTTGGGTTGCCCACACTGTCAGTGACATCACAGAGCAACGATTACTCTGGCATAGTCCTTAGCCTCATTGTGACTCAGTTTTCTCACTTAACTGGTAGTGTTTAGAGCACCCATCTAGAATTGACTGTTAAATATTGTATATAACGAGTCTAGCACATAGTGATCAATCACTTTGTAAAATATGGGCTCTTTTTAACTGCCATCATAACCTTTAGGGGTCGGTAAAGAATTCCTGGTCATGAGTTGAAGTTAGAACAAGACACTTCCGGAAAATATCAACTTCAAGCCATCTTTTGGTCTTTAATCTGTCACCCAATGCCTTCAAAACAACAGCTACTAACAGATAGCAATTGCACTCCAAGTTATTTCACACAGTGTTGTGTTTAATTTCCCAACAGTCTTGTAATGCGATCCTGCTACCACTGCCTTTCCATTGGGTTATCACCTTCAACTTTGGGTTGCGAAAAATGTGGTCCACCCAGAGGTATGGTAACTCTTTCAAGGTCGAGTAGTTAGTAGCAGAGCTAGTATTCAATATACATCTGTTGAAATATATTCCCAAACTCTCTCCTTCTTAATGGCCCATGGGCAACACAATGCCTGTATCCCAAGCACATCTCAGATTATTGGGATTCCAAAGCATCCCTGTCTCAGTACAAAGTATAACCTGCCTAAGAGGTCCTCAGGGCACCTGGGAAAGAAAGAAATCTGCCCAGTCTATGCTCTACAAAGAGGACAAGACAGACCTCTTCCATCTGGCATTCTGTAAAGCCCAGCTTTGCCAGGTAAAGTCTGGAAATGAGTTTGCACCCACTGCTGAGTACCAAATGTTAGCTAGCTAATTAACCGCAGAGATCTGGGAAGGAACCCATTAAAGAGACCAAATACAGCAGGAAGGGAAAGTAAATGGTACTATTGCTGCTTATTACTGTTATCTCCATTAATATTAATATTAATGCTATTATTTAATTTTATTATGACTCTGATATATCATTATTATTGCTGTCTCCTACCATCCTCCATATAAATCTATCAGCAAATGTTTTAGAGGTTGAATATTGTGATAGTTATGTAATTAAACAAACAGAAATAATAGTTGCAAAATTACAGAGTTACATAATCATTGCTCTGCAGTGGAAACCATAAATAAAACTTACATGCCTCACTAGCAGTTACATTAAAAACAATAGAAACATTGAAGGCTAAAGCTGAAGAATTGTTTAATGGTTACATAATTAAATAATAAATTATGGCAGAACTATGGAGACATGTAGCTCAAAAGCAGTCTGCAGAATGGGGTGGGGGGACCACCAAGCAGGGTGGGCCCTGATGAGGGGCCCTAACAATCCTCTGTCTCCTATTTCAGATCCATGTGTGTGATTTTTATTGCCCTCGGAATGCAAAGCAATTTGTCTATGGCTATAAATCACTTGGATAATATAATACTCTAAAATGGCCCACATGTTACAAACACATCTCTGTGTTTCAAATGATCTCAAAAGGCCTTTAGTCCTGACTAAATACAAGATGACTCCTCCATTGCCTACACTGATTGGAGAAACCAGTGGGTCCTCTTGAGAAGCATGGCTCACCAGAGGCCAAATATGATGTCACTGTGAAAATAATTGAGACAATCACCATACCTGGATATTTCTTTGGTTGTGTTATCCCAGTATTGACATTGCTCAATATTTGGAAAGACCACAATATTTGGTGTTAAATCAAACATCCAGATGATGGACTGACTTGCTAATATGATTTTATCGCTGAATTCTGCAGTCAGGCTGCCTGGAGTTTATATAAAGGTGCATTTATTGAGATCTGGAGTGAGGGACACCATCCTCCACCTGAGGCCATAAAACAGGCACCTGTTCTGAAGGCTGAGCTCAGAAGGGGAAGTCAGAGTGATAGCAACACATTTTGCACTCTGAATCCACCTGTCTCCCTGGGTGTCAGCAGAACTGAGCCCATTGTTGGAATGAATGGCGCAATGGGATGTTCCTGGGATGCCAGCAGCATGCAGGATGAATAAGCACATGGCATCGCTCAGCGGTGACAATGGGGAGGCAGAAGGCTCCTGTCCAGAGCCAGCAGGGAACAGAGCTGTAGTCTGCCAGTCTCTCTGTAATTCACATTTGAAGGAAGCTCTCAGTTCTCCATCAGGCCTGTTCTGAGAGCAGCCAGGCTGGGCCATTATCATAATGGGGTCACCTGGGAGGCTAGGAATAGACAGGGGAGCAGTCTATTGGGGGGAACTAATTGACTCCTGTCTCCTTATTTGGCTCAGCTTGACAGGCAAACCTAATGATTGGAAAAGTATGGCCTCAGAAGAGGCCCACACCAAGGAAGGGTCAGGAGGCCATTGCACCTGCTGGGCTTGAGGGAGGCGGAGCAGACTGCCCAGTGTCAACCTCCATGAGCTCAGGTTGCAGTTTTCCAACATGCAGCTCCGACATGGCCCTGGTCTACAGGGAGAATGTGCTGCCATCTGCCTGTGTCCTGCACCAACACAGTGAGGAAGGACACTTAGAAGTTACACCTCTCAGCATCCTTGTTCCCATGCCCCCAAGAGCTCACCTGTAAGTCCCATAAACAAGTCCTATGCATCCTTCCCAAAAGGACGTTGGAAGGAAGGTCCTTATCTGGGGAAGCTGAGAGACCAGCATGGTCCTAGGATACGGAGGAAGTTTTCTGAGGGCTCTGCTAACCTATCCCTCGAGCTATTTGAGAATTCAGCTCCTTGACCAGCTCTGAGAGGCTCCAGGGTACTGTGGTGCTGTGAACTCTCTGGGGATTCCGAAATATAGTAGCTCAGGCTTTTGGATCAACGTATCACAGGCTGGGCAGCTTTTAAAAACCAAAAATATTTTTAGCACTGTTAAGTTAGGGGTTCCATGTAGTCAGAGGTGTTCCCTTTTATATTCCCCAAACAAAGCATAGTGGCCCATGCCTATAGGCCCAGTGTTCAGAACACAGGGCCATAAGAACAGCCATTAAAAACGAAAACAAGACCACTAACTCACTCCATCCTGAAGACTTTATTCTCACTACTGCATTTAATTCATCACTCTCCCACAGGCCTATTTCTAAAGCACATCACAGGAGGGATTAGGGCTGCAGCATAAGACTTTGGAGGAAAATAACTATCCGAGCATAAGGCCTTGATTAAAACTTCAGCTTTCTCTTTCTGTCAGTTGTGAGTTCTGTGTGATGTCAGCTGCTTGATCTGCAGGAGGAACACCCACCTCCCATATCAGGCTGCATTGTGGGAAGGGGCTAGAGAGTGTGGGAAAGCCTTAGCCGACAAGAGGTTCTCCACTACCTTTTCCTCAACATCCTTTCTGTTCCTTTCACGGGATCTTGATTGTTGTTTTTTTGTTTTGTTTTGTAGGGTTTTTTTTTTTTTT
>NC_022012.1:23762270-23807498 GCF_000317375.1 Microtus ochrogaster
TTTTTTTTTTTTTTTTGTGTGTGTGTGTGTATGTGTGTAGGAAGGATATTTTGTTTTTTTGTTTGTTTGTTTATTTTTGTCAGGAGGTCTGTCCTTTGCCCCACTACAAGCAGAAAAATTCCTTTGAGATTCCTTTCACGCTGGATTTTCACCTAATATTTTTGCCATCAAAAATCATCTAACGAACCCACCCTTTGGGAGATAGGAGGGCTCTCCTGGGACTTCAGGAGATTGCTGTACTGAGAGATGCATGGTCTTCTGTCAATCTTTTGGCAGAGCGCCCTTCCTGTGCCCTCATCTCCCCGAGAGTAGGCTTCGTCAGCTTTTCAGCGCTCTGGGATCCCTTTTGGGGGTCTTCTCTGGACAGCCCCCAAACCGTATGCCACAGGACCAGATGCCGCCAGTCTCATTCCCACAGATGGAACTTCCTGGCCATTCCCAGGCCCACATGCCACAGCCTAGCTCTCTCTTCCCGTGATGGCAACGCCAGTGCGTGGAAACCACATCCCTGAATAACGTCTTTGTACTGAGCGGAGGAATCAGAACGGAACAGATGTTTTAAGGGCTCTGTAAATCCATGAAGATGAGAAACCACCCACCCAGCACTTTTTAACAATGCGCCACGCTGATGAACCAGCATATCGGAAACACCAAAATAAATACGAAATCCCACTGACGCCTCAGAATAAATCTTAGGTTCCTTTCTCCCCCCTTTCCTCCTTCCCTCTTTTAACATATAGTAGACGTTTTTTTTTTAATACTCATTGAAGATCCACAGATAGGAGCAGAAAGCCTATAAAAACATGGCTGCTTTCTCCCGAGGCGACCTGGTGATCAGCTTCCTGTGTGTGAATGATCCCCCAATTGCTTCCTAAAAGACTGGCTCCATTCCCCCCAAGCACCTTCTCCCTCGCTCTCTCCCAGCACATCCACTGTTGTCGTGGTTCCTCTCATAACTCCTTGCTGAATTCCAATGAGGTTTTCTAATTAGCCTAATTAATTTTCTGCCCAACTTAATAAGACTGTCTCTGGTTCAGAAATAATTGGACTTCCCAAACACCATTTTCCCTCCCTCCATTTCTCAGTAGTGAATTGTGATCCGGCCTCCTTTAATAATTCAAAATTAGCTTCTGTTTTTCAGATGATGGGTTCATGTTTGGAGAGTTATTTAGTTTTTTCATTAACACTCTCACATCTCCCGTTCCCCTCTTCTGAAGAATACCTTTCAAGGCAATAAAATAGAAGGGAAACTTGGATCCCTTCCTGCAGGGAGAAATCCATCTGGGACAGAGGTTTCAGCGGACCTCGGCTTCTTATCTTATTAGTTTTCAGGCAGGGAGATTGTTGACCTGGATGAAGCATGCTCTTTCCCACAAAGTTTGGAAGTGGCTCTAAAAGATGAGCCCTCCCAGGCCAAGGCCTGCTCTCAAGGTTCCCAATCCTCTGGGGCAATTGGCCTCTTAAGAGGAGAAGAACCTTCCTGTAGCCACTTACAAACTTGTTATGTGTGTTTGTGAATGTGTTACTACAGAAAAATAGAATTGTTATGATCGCAAGTGTGTGTTCCCCAAAAGCAAAGCAAGCAGAACAATGAACCAGAAATAAAGAGGATGGAAGAAGTAAGGAACAGGAGAGATGGACGAGAAGTAGGCAAGCCGATGGAAAGGTCGCTGCCCCAATGCATGTTTAAATAAGAATCACAAAAGTGTGTCAGCTGCATATTGTCTTGTCTTTGCATTCAGGTTCTGGGATGCTGAGCCATTGCAGCCTCTATACTGTTGCTTTTGTAGTCCTAGGAATATTTTGCTTGAAAGCCTGAGGATGGAATTATTTTCTCATTCCCTAGAAAGCCTCGGGCAATTTTTAGAGGACTCATAAATATGACAAAGAATACCATGCAGGGAGAGCCATCACAGCAAGCCCATGGGCCTCGGTCTTCCCCAGACTGCACAGCTGGCAGCCTTCTCCATGGCCACCAGTCTGTAACTGAAACTGAAGACCACAGAAAGGGTGAATTTTTGTTCTTCCCTTTTGATTATCTTTGAACAAACACCCCCAAACAAAATGGCTGCAGATGTTGGACTGAATCATTACTCAATGAATATGAGTCAGGTACAAGCTAACACTCCCAGACACACCATTGAGGGGGTCAGTTTGACAGAGCTCACAAAACCCATTCCCCAAATGCAGCAATTTAATACCAGGAACTTTTCACAGAGGGGATGGGCATGTAGGAAGAAGGTGGTTGGGTTGAAATCAGAGTTAAACAACCACAGGGCTAGGACAGAGTGAGGGAAAGAAACAAGTGTGTCCAGTAACACAAGCCAGGCCTCTGGGCACGAGCTACCTTGTTGGGACTTCAACAGGAAATTCCAAATACAAAGGTTATGTAGCGATTTCTAGTACACCACTTCATCTCCTGAAGGGCGAACCTGGTAGAAATGTGTTGGACTAGGTGGGAATAGCTGGCTCAAAGACCACCTGCTCCCTCTGAGGGCACCTGCCATTCAGGGATACACTGGGGCGCACGCTGCCTAGACTGAAGCTCTATCAATGGCCAAGGTTTGATGGATAATAAAATGGCTGGGTCACCTTTTAAAATTCAACCAAGTTTGTTATAGTGAATACCCACTGCAAGCAAAGAAGTGTGGATATTCATGGTGATAACCAAAACCATAACCGTGAGCCCTGTTAGGCTGAGATCTAGGGTTGACAACGGCCTGCTCTTACTTTCTGCCCTGGTATCAGTGTTACTATTTTTGGGGAGTAGAGGGACTGATCTCCGACAGTAAGAAAAGAAAGAACATCTCCATGAGAGTGTCGTGGTCAAGCGTTCCTCCCCACCCCTCACATGAATCTTGAACTCACACAAGAATCCCTTCTCTGCCATGATGTTGAGGACTTGGTCTAAATCCCCAGAGTGAAGAGGCAGTGGGGTTAGGGGCAAAGTCTAACTCGCACACAGACGTATGTTTTTTTCACTCTGTAGATATTTTGAGTGAATGGCACCATGCAGGAGAACCATGTTCAAAAGCGTTTTTGCACATGAGAGCTCAAACACTGTTGGATAAGAAGCATGCTAGAAAGGTTACCAGTTGTCTTGGCAAATCAAAACACAGTGGGCCAGTTAAGTCCAAATTTTAGGTTCATGAATATTTCACTGTAACTATGGCTCATGTACTGAGACTAACATCTCTCGCTATTTACCGGAAATTAGAATTTAGCTTTTCTTATACCAGTTTTGTTTTGTTTTGTTTTGTTTTTCCCGGCAACCCTCAGAGCAGTCCATCTTTATCTCAGTAGCCTGAGTTCCCAACTTCTCTTACAAATGCTGCCAAGGAAGATGGAATGACCCTCTGTTCTACTGCCCTTGTCAGTCTCCACTTGAGGGTAACCGAATCTCACCCTAGGTCAAGAGAGAAATTTAAGATCTATGCATGTTAACATAGAAACATAGAACATAGAACATCTAAAATTAAGGCATCCTGTCATATATACCCGAGTCATTTTTAGTCAATTTTATTGAGATAAATTTATGAATAATTAATGTAAAAATTAGGCAGTATGACTCAAGGGGACTTGAGGAGTATGTATGTTTGTATAGGCACCATCCCATTCGGGAGAGAGCATTCTTATAGCTTCCAAGAGTTAATTTGTGGCTCTACTGTCGGCCCCTAAACCCAAGCCAAACCCTTTCTGTTTTCTGTCCCTAGGGATACTTCAGCTTTCCTAGATTCGTGTAACTTGACTCCAGGTTTGCAATCAGTCCTTGTCTGTTTTCAAGTTCTTTCACTCCTGAGGATGGAAGCCCATCCCTGTTGTTGCAAGGGTCAGTAGGTTCCTCCCTTTTAATTGCTCAGTTGTATTCCATTGTTTTGATTTGCCATAATCTGTGGACCCACTTATCTCTTGGTGGCTAATTGATCTTTTCTAAATGTGGACAACTCACATAAAGCTGCTGCCAGCCCTCGTGTGAAAGTGTTTGTGTAGACATATGATTTTTGTCTGTCTTAGAGAAATGGGGAAATATCAAGGAAGCAGAATTATGTATTTAAACTGGTGAAAAAATTGCACACAATTTGTAAAGAGTCTCAGTGTTTCGCATTTCTGAGGTCAGTATATGAGATTTCTAGTAGATCCAGTTGCTTGCCAGCCCTTGATTGTGGTCAGTCTTCTAAATTTTACTCATCATCCTAGCCACAAATAAATCGCATTAATCAAGAACAATACAATACCCAAATGAGAGTCAGTGGTGAGAGATCTGCTCTCTAGAAGTTCATTTAAATCACAGTACTTAATGGTGAATGGAAGAAGGGGAAGCTGGGCAAATGTGGTGAACAGGAAAATGATCCAGACAGTGGGAACACTGAAAGCAAGAGAACTCAATGCTGTTCTCTTGGGACTAGCAGCAGGACCAGGGAGTTAAATTCGCTCAGACAGGCACACCAAATTCTGTAACTCTTAGGAGAAGCATTTGGGGTCAGCTCCCGAAGAATGGCCAGTCTCTCACTGATGGATACATGAGCGTGACCCAAGGGATGACATGTATTCAGCATGTCCCCAGGCTCCAGTGACGAGGGCAATGTGATAGTCACATGTCATCGCTATCATTCCAAGGCACAATCTTTCCTGGATGGAGAATCAGGAAAGCTAAAAATCCAGGATGAAGTCTGGAAGTGGCATCAAGATAAAAAGAGCTAGCCTCACGTCAGCAGCATGAACGTGGGGATGATGGATGTAAGGAGCTCCTGGTCTCTGGTTTGAGCAGGTGGCTTGACAGAGACACCAGGTAAAGAGAGAGGGAGATTGGGGGAAACAGTAACGGCCACAGTGACATACAGAGCAGGCGTGACAGATGATGAACTTGTCACATTAGCATTTTTCCTGACAGTAAAACATTCGCAGGTGTGTGACGACGAGCATTTGACTTCAGGTTGTGCCTTCAGTGCCTCTGCTTGGACACTGAGGGTGACTGAGGCATAGATTTTGCATTATCCAGCTCAAGCAAACCTGCACCTGCATCGATCCCAGTTGGCAGCACCTAGCGTCACAAACAAAAGTGAAAGATGCCATTTAGAAATAAATGTGGAAGCCTGGGAATAGTGGGGCATGTCTATATTCCCAGTGCTCTGAGGGCTGAGGCAGGAGGATGGCATATTTGAGGCCAGCCTGGCTACAGAGTGAGACTCTATCTCAGAAGAGTAACCCAAGATGGATGTTGGGAAGATATTTTGTAGAGAACCGGAAACACAAAAGTGACTGTGCTTTCCCTCTGTCCTTGCCAAAGGTTGCCTGCTGGCTTGTTACCTGGAGTCGCTGAGCTCCTAAGTAAACAAAATAAGTCCCCTGTGGTTGCTGGTTGGCCATTTTACCTGCTTTTCCCCACCAGACATTAGTGGAAACACTATTCTACCAGGAATCCACTAAACGTGGGAACTATGGAGATGCTGAAAACTCATTGTTAGCAACCATAGAGCTGTCAAGAAGTCTCATGATCCTGAGTGTCAGTCATTGGCAATACAAGGACCTAGGTCCAGAAGGACGTACATCTCTGGGCTAAGGAGAACAAATTAAAGACATCCATCTAATGAGTCAAATACTCGAAGTTGTAAAAAGAGAAAGAATGCCATCTGTGCCTATGAATTTTACAAATGTCATGGCAATTCCTCACAGAGTCTTGCCTCTTTGGATGCTCCCTCTATGACCAGCACAGAGCAAGTGCTGCGTCATCTTGTCCTCACAGCAACCCTGGTGATGGAGGTAATCATGAATCTTTTATTATCTTCCAGGAAACCATGGCTTAAGCACACTAGTTTGCCTAAGGTCACGTTCATAGGAGGAACCTGAGGTGGCTGCCATGCCAGGTCTGTGCAGTCATTGAGCTGATGGATGTTGATTGCTCCAACACTTTTGATGTTGGGCTATTTGGAACAAATTCACCAGGAAGTAATTGCTTCACCCGTCCTACTTTCTCCAGTGCCCACTCATGGGTCACTCTTGATGAACTGTGGTACCCCAAGTTTGCTGGATATCTATATGCAATGTCATGTGCCTAAGTTCTACGGACACAGGCTGCTCTGTGTCTTTCCACCTCCCCCTACCTCCGTACAATCAATACAGAGAAGGCCACAGAGGTTTATCCAAGAAAGGCTAAGCCAAGTTCATTTCGTGCTGCAGCAGCTCCTATTCGGTTGGTGCTGTGGTCCTTCCCCAAGCCCAGTCACAAGTGAGGAGAGAGAGAGAGAGAGAGAGAGAGAGAGAGAGAGAGAGAGAGAGAGAGATTGATTATGTATCACTATCAGCTATGAAGAGACCTGAAAAAAAAGTGTCAGATGAGATTGCAGACCCCCCCCCCCGGAGACATTCTCAACAAAGAAAATCATATGAGCGATGCTCAATGCTCTCAGAGCTTCTCTTGGTGGCGGAAGAGGTAGCAGCTGCAGGGAGAGGGGAGCAGGTCACAGGAGGCACGCTGTTTACAAAGTCACAAAAGGAGGATGAATAGATCTAGTTTGGTCCCCAAAGGCAAAGATGTGAGTTTTCACATGTAAACAGGAAAGGTTTATTTAGACCGATATTAATTCAAGACAGAACGCCTGACGTAGGTGTCTGCTTTGCTACACTGCCCTCTGCTGGTCAGAATTCTTCTTTCAGGCGCCTACTGGGGTGTTTGCCGGTTCTCAAGGGTACTTACTGGTCAATGTGTGACAAGCCTGTGTCCTCATTTAGTGTGTATACAGAAGACACCCGGGACATCAAACTCATAACTTTTCACCTCTAGCTGCCTCTTTTCCTGTCAGCTCTACCTTAGAATTATCTAGAATCCACTACAGTACCTCCCTCCCAGTAAACTCTCGTCAGACCTTGAGTGCTTATGAGCCAAGAGACACCGCTGTAATGCAAATACTGACTGAATTTAGCCTGGGGCCCCTTAATCTTGCGAGTACAGTAATATTGGAACTTCTTCAAGCCAATCAATGGATCCTTCTAAGAAAGATGTATCGGGCAAAGCTAGAGTCACCGTGTGAGGCAGCAAGTGCCAGAAGCTGCCCTGGCAGCCAGCACACTGGAGAGGCCAATCATTAATCACGAAGACAAGAGGTAAGGTGTTGGCTGTGTCGTGGTGGAGGCATTCCTGACGCCACAGGATAATGAGGAGCTTGCCAGGTAGAGAAACAGGGAGAAGGGTTCTATGCAAAGGAGACAGAATGTCAATGGCAGGGATGTGAAAAATTGCATGGGACTTGCAAAAAAATTCCCATGGTACCGCTCAAAGTTCCACTGAGGAGCAGGACTTGTGATCAGCTGCCGTTTGGGAGGCCGGATGAAACAGGCCCTCTATCTTCTGATTTAAAAGCTTTCTGTTAGAGAGGACTAGATGTCTTCATGGATTAAATGAGTTCCAGAGTTGGGATCCCCAGAGCCCACTTAAAAGCTGGGTAGGTGTGGTGACCTTCCTGAAATCCCATCAGAGGAAGAGAAAGGGATCCCCAGGGTAATCTGGCTAGTAGTTCCTATACTAGCAGAAATTGGAGAACTCTGGGTTTAGCACGAGGCTCTGCTCCAATAAACAACAGTAGAGTGTAAATTAGACAAACCCTAACATCAGCTCAGGCCCACACATAAGCATGCCCATGCTCCTGTGCACACAGGTAAAACACACCTCTCTCTCCCATACACGTGACTACACATTCACATGTTCAGCACTTGACACACACACACACACCCTAAAAAAAAAAAATGCTTGCAATGATTCTACAGGCTGGGGTAGACCCTGGGCTTGCTTTGTGATGTGGCATGACTTGAGCCCCAGGAAGAATGCAAAAGATGATTCGGACTCACCAAAGCCAGCTGGCCTGGGTCTGAAAAAGCCTGGGATAAAACCGGACTTGCTGAACATAGCGGACAATGAGGACTACTGAGAACGCAAGAACAATGGCAATGGGTTTTTGATCCTACTGCAAGTACTGGCTTTGGGGGAGCCTAGGCAGTTTAGATGCTCCCCTTACTAGACCTGGATGGAGGTGGGCGGTCCTTGGACTTCCCACAGGTCAGGGAACCCTGATTGCTCTTCCAACTGATGAGGGAGGGGGACTTGATCGGGGGAGGGTGAGGGAAATGGGAGGCGGTGGCGGGGAGGAGGCAGAAATCCTTAATAAATAAATAAATTAAAAAAAATAAATTTGGGAGGAAGAAAAAAAACAGATGATTCGGAGGCAAAGAAAGAAGAGACAGAGATGGGCTCCACTTCAAAGCTTCTGCATTTATTAGAGAACTGGGCAAAGGCTTCCTGATGATGTCAGTGGCCTGAGTAGCAAAGAGAAAATGAATGGGAGGAAGATTTGGGAGGCCCCAGAACACAGACACAAGATACTGTGTGCCAGCAACTGGAAGACAGACAGGATAAATTTCACAGGCAAAAACCAGGAGGAGGAATAGATCTGCAGGGAAAATGGAGCCAAGACATTGAGCTGGGTGCTTCTTAGTGAGTCCACCAGCATGAGGGGCTTCAGCTCATAGGAGAGTCTGACTTCATAAAGAGTCCTGAGAGCTGGTAATTTATAGATTGTACTAGGAAAAAGTACGTCTTCCATCTGTGCCTCTGTTTCCCTCTGGCATATTAATATAACAAAGCGAACTATTCCTAGAGGATTCAGGGATGCAACACCTTCCAAGAAGTGTTTATAAGACTCCTAGTCTATTTGTTTAATGCCTTATCATAAGAGGGTGTGTTTTTTAATTCCCTCAACACAGCCTTACAGCTTATATATTATTAGCTCAATCCGACTTTTCTCTGAGTGGGTGACTGGATTAACATAGTGCAGTACATTGGAAACGAGAGGATCCAGAGCTCAACTCTAGACCTCTGCCTCTTTCCAAGTCTATCACTAACACGTTGTTATAATAATTTATGGATCTCATTGCTGTGGGGCTCTTTATGTGGGGCTCCTATGGTACACAAGGTTTCGGGAGGATAAGAGTGAAAAGCTAAAAGTTTTACAAGAATGCAAAGAACACCAAATGTCTAAGGCAGAGGGAAAAAAGCAACATCCCATCATTTATAAAGTGCTGAGCTCCTTGGAAGATAAAGGTTATTTAAATGCATAGGCTTATTAATGTCTACGTTTTTACAGTTCCTTCCATCTGAGCAGAACCTGAAACTGCAAATTGTACAGGAGGAGAGAGACAGTGCTTCATGCTTATCTTGATCTGGAAAATTATAGCATAAGGATGGAAAGGCAGGCTTAGGGCCTGGGTACATAGTGAGAAGAGGCATCCGTGAGCAACGGTCTTCTTTTTTCTTTGTGGCTCCCTCCTTTCCTGTCAGAAAAACGTTCCCTATACCAATTTGGCTACATCATATCCCTGTGTACAACATCGCTGGAGCGCTCCCCGCAGGGCGATGGTTCCCTTTTCCAGAGTTGAAAGAGAGCAGCAGGTAGCCAAGTCCTGCCAGCATGCAAGAAACGTCCTCAACCAGCTCGGTGAAAGATGTCTGTCCCTGATGGTTGCCACAGAGAAATAAATTAAATCTCGCCAGCCCTGAAAGTCACCTTCCTAGGGAAGAGGATTTTTGTTGTTCTTATTCTCTGGCTTAGCTACTTCCCTGTCCTTCCAATTACACACAGGGGTAAGGGAATATGAAAACTCCCAAATGGGGCACAGGATGCATCCCCTGAGAGAAAGAACACAGTCTGAGGGCAGTGGGTGGAACCTCTCTGCACTTCCCACCAACTGGAGGGTTACGGGGAGTGGCAGAAGGAGAACCACAGATTAAAGAACAAGCGTATTTCCTTGAAATACTTTCTTTGTTAAATTAAAATTACACAGAGGGTTCACTGCCCACTGCGAGGTATTTATTCTAGGGCTGCAACATCTCTTGTTCTCTGTGAGGGAGTAAGTTTCCCCAGGAGCTAGAAATACTACCCAGAAAGGGTTAAAAGTTGAATTGCCCATATCTGAACAATATTTTATGACAAAGCCTCTATTTTTTTTAATCATCACTTAAACCTTATTGATTAGGCATTCTATCCCAATGTTATGAGAAGCAAAATTGAGAATCTACCACGAAGTAACTTGGCTAGACCCTCTGAGCAAGTGACTAAGGGGTGAGTTAGCACCTCGAAACCATTCCCCCCATTCTTTTCGGTCTTCATTGTTGGTGTCTTGGTACCAGGATTTAGAAGCCAAGGCCAATGAGAAACAGGCAACACGAAATAATCGCTGGCAAATCTCTGATCACTAAAAAAAAATAGCAGTTCTGGTCCTATGATGTATGCATGGGTTTTTTACAACTTCCAACCTTCCTCATTATTCTCTCATTTTGTCTTATAAGATAGGTGCTCAGTATTGATTACAACTCTCCCCCTTTGAAAGGGGAACATGAGGAGATGGGCAGAGCCATCATCCTGACCCTTCCCAGGCTGCCTGGCTGCAGCTTTCTAATTCCCAGCGCAGGATTCAGAGGCCCTGTTCTCATCAAGAATCCTGTTGAGTCCCCCAGGGAGAGTTCTAAGAAACATAGCCTTGGGAGTATAAACCATAATCATTATCACCCAAGGCTGCAACTCCACAGTGTGGTTTGTGGTGGCACCATCAATCAGAGAGCATGTCACTACAGTCCCAGGGGAAGTCCCTGCCTTTGTGAGTCAGGCCTTGTTAAAGGAACGCCACCCCTTTATATACCAGATGTGATGTAGGTTGTGTCAACACTTGAGGACCTGTCTAACTGCTGCCAGTGTGTGAAAGTGTTTGCATTTGCCCACAAGATAAGCACATACAAACACAGCTAGAAGCCCACAGCCCTAAAGGCATGGTACGAATGATCACGTGGGCACAATTACCTCAACACAGAGAGGTCAGAAGTAGCAACGATTAGGGTTTGAGCATACTTTGGCTAAGGAGAGCCCAGCCATTTCCCTTTTCCATCCCTGAGCCCCAAAAGCAGTTGGGCTTGGGGCTGAGTAAGTATCTGCCCTTACATAGCTGCAAAGGACTCTTGAGCTCTCTACCGAAAGGGTTCCTGCAGAGTCTATCAGCAATGTAACTGGGAAATTTTCTTTGCTAAAAAAAAAAAAAACGAATTATCTAAGACAACCCACCTCCTAAACAGAATTCTCCTTTCACCACCTCTGACAGGTTTTCTGCAGACTGCATCAGGAATCTGCTTTCAGCAATATTTGAACCTGGGAGACACTTTCCCTCTGGTGCACACTTAGTGTCTAACGACAGTCATTGCTTTCAAAATTTTATTAGCTTGAGTAGGAGAAAGCATTTGATTTACATGTTTCGTATTATATGTAATAATGATCGTCTCTGTACAGATGTTGGATGGATAGAACCACACAGTTTTGTAGATTGGTTAAATAAAATCAACTATTTATTCCCTTTAGATTTCAAATTGCAATTTATTTGTGCGGAATTTAGTAAGTTTTAGCACTTTACATATCTAAAGTACTTTACAAACATTAACAAATTAATCCTCTCCATCGCCCCTTAATGTTCGGAGTAATTAACTCCAAATCACAGATGGGGAAGTCAGGAAAGGTTAAGAGATATGCTTCCAGTGGCAGAGAAAGTCGGCAGCGCCCAAGACAGGAAGCAACATGACCTGCTCTTCAACTGTGGGCTAATTTTGGAACATGAAGAGCTTCTAGGGTAAGCAGTCATTTAGGCTTCAACTGAAGAGCCAATTAGATGCTGGCAGGTTAATAGAGCGAAGCAGTACCCACCAGAGGGAAATGCAGGTGACTACAGGGTCTATGTGATCTGATGACAAAGGGCTGTGTCCACAGGGCCACCACACTGGATACAGCAGTTCTTCTCAGAGGCCCATGCATTTTCAAATTCCCAGTGTTCTGCAGTGTGCTCAAGGATGCGCTCAGTGCCAAATGAGCAATGACTGCTGCCTCCACTGTCTCCCAAGCTCTCCCAACCTTCTTGTTCATCACCTATTTTTCTTGGGTTGCAGAAGGGAATCAACTTAATGGTCATCTGTCGGTGTGTTTGGACAATGAGGTGTGTCTTCCCTCCAGGTTGTGCACCTCCATTCTGACCAAGTCCTGGATAGGAGCTCTGCCTACCACAGTTGACTTTTATTGAATCTGCGCTTCTGAGTTGCTTAAAATTCACACAGCAAATTGCCCCTCTTAGGAAAATCACCAGGAAGGCGAAACTGGTGGAACTGGCTTTTTCTTTGTTTCGTAATTTCTGTAGACATTTGCCACCTCAGGTTTTTGGAAAATTGCATGGAAGCTGTTCCCTCTGCCATTTTATCTCCATCAAAAATCACTGCTTAAATAATTACTAGCTACTGGAAATGGATACCAGCTAGGCAAAAGTGACTGTTTTAAAAAACTTAAAGAAGACCAGCGTTAACAACAGTCAATGAAACATAAACTCAGGGATATGTATTTGCTTTCTACTGCTGGGATAAAGACTGTAACCAAAAGCAACACCAGGAGGAAAGGGTTTACTTCATGCTACAGCTAGTATTCATCCATGAGGGAAGCCGATGTGCGAACTCAGGGCAGGAACCTGGAAGCAGGAACTGAAGCAGAGACCCTGGAGGAATCATACTTACTCAGCCTGCTTTTCTAGAGCACCAGGACCGCAGCTCTGGGGGCGGGAGTACCATCCACAGTGAGCCGGGGTCTCCCATGTCAATCATTAACTAAGAAAATGGTCCCACAGACTTGCCTATTGGGTAGCCTGATGGAGAGATTGTCTCAAGAGAAGTTTTGTTTTCTGCTGGTGTCCCTGGTTTGTGTCAAGATCACCAAAACTCTAGCCAGTGCATGGGGGTGGGGGATAAACATTAAAGACAGTACTTATCAAGCCAGTGTTAAACATCACCCTGGGCAAGGAGGTTACCATAAATCCTCAGCTTGTCTTGAAACACTGATGTACCTGGTACTGGAGAAACACAAATTGGTGAAGATGATTTTCCTAGGCAGTGGTAGAACTGAAAATAAAGCAAGACCAAAGACATTTCCTGGGAGTGTATAACATGTGAAAGACGGGGGTTGACCACTGTGGCTCCAGAGTGAACCACAGGAGAGCTCTCCTCACACAGCCAGAATCTCGTCCGCATTGATACGCATTCCAGCCTGGCAACTTGAACCTGTGGACTCATCAAACTGTTCTTCTGCAGAAGAAAAGGCTGCTCCGTTTCTGTTTTCGTCCTGTCTACTCTCCTTAAGTATGGGGCCCTTTATTTCTCCCGCAGCAATCCGTTCTGTTTACAAGTGCTATTGAAAAGGGATCTTTTGGCTTCGAGATAATAGCATGTTTACCAGAATTTCACTATTTTAAATGGGGAAAATAAAAAGAAATAATTAACCCCCTTTCCTCCAAATAGTTGGCCCAGAGCCCACAATACCTTTCAACTAATGAAAGTGCCCTTTTATCTAATGCTTGAAATAGCATGGTTAAAATCAGAGACTCTATGTAATTCACATGGGTTATTTGTCGGGCCCATGGAAAAACAACTTCATAATTCAGATTACAAATAGCAAAAGACACGCAAGCTCTTTATTTGTCCTGGCACTCTGCTTTTAAAATGAAGGGGGAAAAATTCTACAGGCCTCGCACAATAGAAATAGTGGAAGCAAAAAAAGCTTCCACTGTGAATAAATCCATACAGAAGCCAAGAGGGAACACACAGAATAAAGTCACTGCTTATTACTTGGAAGTATTTTCTAAAGGCCATGACAAATTCGCCTCAAATTTATGTACTTTGGGCCTATAGCTTAAGTTGATGAAATTCGTTGACCGTAAATCCTTACATATTTGCTTAGCTGCGTTTCATTCCCAAATCATTCAAACCCCAGCCCATCATTCATTCATTCATTCATTCATTCACTCATTCCCTCACTCATTTATGGCCCAAGCCCCTGTGTTTCTTTTTATGCTCTGCTTCCAGTTATTAAGTTACAGTTCTACTTCTAAAGAAATAATTTGTACTGCTGAAATTTTATTAATAAGTTTGCTTCAGAGAGTGCATTTTCTTTCACAATGAAGTATATATCTGGATGTGCCGACCATTTGAATAAATGACAAAGAATGTCCCCATTACTAAAGGTGGTTTTCTGTGGTTCTGGGAGTATCACTAATGGAGCTCTGAGACTTCCAAGCCCAGGAATGCAGATGTTCTGTTGACCGTCCCCTCCCTTAGGTGGAGCCTAAGTGTCTCCCATGACCAGTTCAGCCCCAGATGCCCTAGGCCACTCCCTTCACCCAGTCTTCTGAAGGGTATCCAGGCTCCACCCAGATATCTGTCTCTTAAAGGTCACGGAAATAATCAAAAATGATCAAATCTCTGTTGTGACGATTATGTGTCCCAGAGCCCAGCCTGCCCTCAGCTCCAGCTGCCACATTCAGGGTCAATAAACTATTATTCTTGCTGCGTTTCACAGCCCACTGACCCAAAATTGACTGCCTGGAGCTTTGTTTTACTGCATGGAGAAGAGAGAGAGAGAGAGAGAGAGAGAGACAGAGAGAGACAGAGAGAGACAGAGAGACAGAGAGAGAGACAGAGAGAGACAGAGAGAGACAGAGAGACAGAGAGAGACAGAGAGAGACAGAGAGAGAATATATCTTATAGATTATAAGGAAAATAGGATCAAGAAAAAAGCTGAAGATGATGACCATGTCCCATGGATTTTGATAAAAACTTTTAAAAACAGACACAGTATAACTGATATTACAGTCTTGTCCAACTAGTAGATGAGAACTATTTATTTTATGGATAATAAACTAAAGCCAATAAAATAATAATGTTGACAATAACCATATTTTTATGAAAGGGAACATTATACACTGAGTGTTAACTATGAGTATTCTCTGTGCATGCCATAGGCTTATTATCTGGTCCATATTCACTTTCAGCACAGAAACCTTCTGAGATAGGTGTACTTATTCTCATTTTAGCAGTGTGGAAACTAAGGCACATAAATGTAGTAGCTTTCCCAAAGAAGCATGAGTGAGGCCCTCACTACTGTGTTCAGCCAAGATGCCAGGTTCTCACTGCAGCCCCATGAGGGGCTATTATTCTAGCATTATAAATAAAAAAGCAAGACATGTGATAAAAATAGCTGACTCCACGCTTGACAGGATACTCTGTCAGAGCAAGGACCCTCAAAACAACATTTACTCCAAAACCACTGAGTTTTTCCATTAAACCAAAGCACCAAATTATTACACTCCTTGGCCTAAGCACATGGATTTATTTTCCTCATCATTGATGTTTCTGATGTTCTGAAACCACTGGTTCATGAACTTTCTAAGTTCCTCCCTCTCAGCTTGTTGCCATAGCTCTGTCTGAGTTAGACAGCAAGAGAGCCAACCCTGAGAGAGTCTTTGGTGACTGCAGTTTCCAACGTGTAACTCTGAGCTACATGCTCACTTCCCACGGTGGGCACATTCTGCTAGGAAAGCCCAGCGTGTAGTTGGAAGGAGGTCTTCCATAAGGCTGGGAAGCAGTTAAAAAACAAAAACCTTCTCTACTTTGGTTTTCCACTAATTGGATAATGGTAGGAAAAGGCTAGGGAGGTAGCTTAGTGGTAGTGTACAAGGAGAGCATACACAAGGCTCTGAGTTGAATATACCCAGCACCACAAAATGGTGATGATGATGACAAGGTGGCGGTATTGGTGATGATGATGGTGGTAGTGGTGCTGATGGTGGCCATAAAGGCGGTGGTAATGGTGATGATGATGGTGGTGGTGGTGAAGGTGGTGGTAGTGGCAGTAATGGTGTTGATGATGGTTGTAGGGTGATGATGGTGGCCATAGTGGTGGTGGAAATGCTGGTGGTGGTAACCATGGTGATAATGATGGTGGTGGTAATGGTGTTGATGGTGATGACAGCAGCTAATTATTTCTATAGCTTTAAGAGACATTTTTATATTGACTTTTCAGATTAAGAAAACGGACATTCCAAGAGAGTAACTTATAATATTGATACACAGTAACACTATGAATACAGGCATCTTTGAAACAATTGTGATACAGTTTCAAGATAGAGTTTAGATAGTAGCCTTTTCTACTGGAGATTGCTGGAGGCACTGAACCTATTATCTTCGTGATACCACAGTGAGCTTGGCATGAAGTGGAGACTGGTACTTTACTTGGCAGATAAAAAATCTAAATGGATGGCCACCATGGGCCACTGGAAAGGCTATAGAGAAGGAATTCACATCACCCAGTTCAATCTGAAAGGCCATAAAAATCCCCACTGACTCATTGGAGGAGTGCTGTCCCATCCACCCAGGTTAATGTTCTAATGTGTATACAACCAAACTCTTGTCTCCCCCATATAAGCCATTTAAATATAATACATATGGGGAAAGTGGAGAAATGTCAGTTTGCAGACACCACATGGGTCAATGAGATGCTTTGGAGGAAAAGCACAGCATATGTAAAGGGTCAGAGGACATGCTGTCCTATCACACCAGCCAACCAACAGTGGAACTATAAGAGAACAACTTCTCATCAGTCGTGGCGGGTGAGATCAGAAGAGCACCATGGTTTTCCTGGTCTTCTCTCTAGTATTGACAATATTTAACAATACTATGTAAAAATCCACTGCACTTTATGCTGGAAAGGTCGACTCTGTGTCATAAATTCACCCCTTGAGACCACTTTGCTGTGACCACTTTCATCAGGTGACTACAAATTTCTGGTAGGGAAGATGGTAGGGAGAAAGGGGTAGAGACCTTCCGAGGTGTGTCAACTCTTCACTGCTGACATGGGAAAGGTGGGTGGGGCATTGTGTGTTCCACAGGGGAGAGGGCAACAGGAGCAGGGGCCTCCTCGCCTGTCACCATTCTTCCCAACACCATGGCTAGAGGCTTGAGTGCCTGAATCCTGGGCCCATCCGTTTGTTTGGATTGCACCTGTCCATCCCAAAGAAGAATTTGAGGATGGAGAAGGAGGAATGATGGCTAACCTGGACCATCCATCTACATCCCCTTGCTCCCTGTTAATGAAAACCCCTGCTGCCGGCGATCTTGGCAGCTTCAGGGACATCAAGAGAGGGGGGAAACGCCATGGAAAACGAAAGCGTCAGTTTGATCTACAGTGTAATTACACCCGTGCTGGGAGACAACACAAATTTGGCCCTGGTGCAGGTATATTTCTTTTTGTCCAGAAATTAATTTTCATATCAAAAAAGAAACCATTTAAGTTGCAAAACCAAACGGGACAAAGGAAAGAAAAGGCCAAGGATGGCAACCTGGGGCTTGGGTGTCAGCCCTGTGCTGCGTATTAATAACTTGGACAGGGTTTATGAATAGCCTGGGAACATTTCCCAACCGGCTCACTCCAAGGCAGAAATCAAGCATCTGAGTCCAAGTGGAAGATCTTTTGGAGGAGGAGGTGCGTGAAGGAGACAGAGAGGAGAGGGAGCAGAGCTCAGATCTCCGCACACCCAGATCCATTTGTCTTTCCCCAGGATCCAGTGAGCAGCGCTCAGACAATGCTGATGCTCTTCTCGGAGCTCTGGAGGGCAAATGAAATAACAAATAAGGAAGCGCTGCAAAATCAACACAGTTGATACCAGATAAAAATAGATGTGACTAAAAACAAATAGCAGGATGGGCTTCCGTTCTACCAAGAGGCGAAGTGGTACAAATATACTAACGGAGATTAGATGGCAAGGTCCTTCCGGATCTCCAGGGTGTGGTCCGCGAGAGGGGTGGTTCTCTCGAGAGTGATGCGGATGAATGCAGACTGAAGTCTATCTTCCCTTCCTATGCAGCTCTGGCCTCATGGTTCCTATTCATTGGCATCCTTCCAACCCTTTTGCATCTTCCCTGAACTATTCTTACTAGCAGTAGCTGGAGCCTATCTCATAAGAATAAGTTAGGATAGAATGGACCATTCTGTGTTGAACCCACCCCCACATGCTGCCAGGTCCATCAGCTCATTCCCCTGATGCACCATGGATGCTATTGGCCCAGCAGTATGACTTACAGGGAAAAAAGCATCTATCTAAATAAACCTATAAGAGCGTTGTGTCTGACCAACAAGTGCGGCTCCATGCTCCCTGAGGACGGCTGCTTAGTGTGAGGAGCCTACACTGACATGTCTTTTCTTTTCAGATGCAAGTCACAATAACATCACCGATCTAGGCTGAATTTTCAACTAAGATAGACAAACTCCTTTCCAAAACAAAAATAGGGACAACTTTCTCCTCATTCCATCTTGTGCCCAGTTTCTCTCTTCTTTTCATACGCTACTCTCAGCTAAAAACAAAACAGACAACAACAAAAAGACCGTGGGAGAGGAAGGCAGTATTCTCCACCAGGTCCCCAAAGTTAAGCTTATCACTGTACCTCTTCTTCTCTTCCTTCGTGTGCCCTCCCCATCTCGCCAGAGAGCAAGCCGCTTCCGGCAGGTGCGGAGCTGACAGAATACCACCTCAGAGCCATTTCCAGCTGATAAAGTGTCAAATGAGATGGAACGGAAAGTGAAATCCATTTGAGGAAGCCGCGATGGCTGGGCTGATGGATAAGGGAGGCGTGGGTGAGGCTGGCCTGACACTTCCAAGGCGTTTGGCAGCTTGGAGCATGCAGGACAGCGCGATACCCGTCAGACGCCGCGGTCTTCAGCCACCTAATATGTTGCATTTGCTGCGTACTGGCGAGCTGCAGGGCTGACGGAATAGACTTGGAAGACAGGAAAGAAGTGCTCGAATCCCAGAAGGAGGGAGCAACTAATTTCATGTCATTCTGGATACAGGGCGATTTGGTGACCTAGAAATAGCATTGGATTCTAGAATTGACTGTGCAGGGTTGTTGTAAGTGGAGCATCCACTGAGAACTGTGACTTCAGACAAGTCACCTCTCTTGGCTCTCAAGTTTCTCATCTGCGAAGCAAAAGAAGCAAGTAGGTGAGCGCTGGCAGGGGCAGCTTGCCCTTGCACTGAGATTATCACCTTCGCAGTCCTGGACTCAGAGACAGGGACTCCATGATGGCATGGCCACACCGCTGTATTTATATCCACAGAAGTGGCTCAAGGAAATTGACCTCACAGAAGAAAGCCACAGACGTGGCCAAAGTCTCTGTTAATCAGCCTTTCATCACGGCAACAGAATACCTGGGATAATTAATTTACTAAGTGAGAAGTTTGCTTCGGTTTACAAGTTTGGAGATTTCAGTCTGTTACTGGTTTAGAGAGCTTTAACACATGAACCTGCATTTTTTTTTTCTTGGCTTTCCTAAAAACTATCTATTTGCTTAGTGTCTGTAGCATAACAGGGCTGATGTAAAAGGGGGGGGGGGGGGCAAAATTCCTTGTGGTTGAGAAATGAACTAGAAAAAAAAACATGAAGAGGTGGGGTCATGGTTACCTTATTTACAGGCATGGTGACAATGACCTAGTGACCTCACTAGGTCTCATCTATTTAAGGCCCCTTCCTCTCCTGTTTGCACCATCATGGAGACAGCACTTATCGCATGGACCTTTTGGAGACACATGAAATCTAAGCTCTGGCGATCTCTGGCTATTTTCTCTCCACCACATGCATGAAGGGCCTGGCAACACTGACCTCAGTCACAAAAGCAGCTGAATCAAGGAACGTCAGAGCTCCCCAACAGAACAGCATAGCACACTCCACACGCAGACAAGAATAAAGTCTCTCCTGAAGGGAACATGCAGCAATCTTAGTTCGGAGTCAAACATCTGGTTAGGACATACGAGAAACAAAATGGCCTGAATGCTTCTTCTTTTTCCATTTGATTTTATTTCAGAGAGCAAGCGCCCTTGCTGGCAAGCTAAAAGAGGAAGTCAGATCCCTGGAATGGGAGTTGCAGGGAGTTCGGAGCCATTTAGTACGGCTATTTAGAGCAGATCGAGTCTCCTGAAAGAGCAACACAGACAGGCTCTAACCACTGAGTGTCTCCACTCAGTCTTTTCATCAAAATGGCTGTCGGTTCTGTAGGTAGGAAGCCATCTCACCTGATGGCCTTTCGTAAGCTGTGCATCCGTACATCGTGCCCACTCTTCAGGTGGAGCCACTGAGGCCCAATGCATATAAGGGTACACAAAGGACAGGGAAAGGGGTTTGTGTAAGCTCTGTGAAGCTGTTGCAGGGTCTCAACATCTGCGAGAAAAGCCTGGGAGATCACCCAGAATCTCGCCTTCACTAGAGGGAAATACTCTTCGGTGTGGCTCTCATACTGAGAGAGCTTTCTTTTCTTCATTGCTTCTTCTTGTAGCACATTCTTGGCAGCATCAGCTAAATAAGTGTGATACAATCCAGCACCCCTCGAGACCTCAGAGGCAAAAAGGCCAATGAAAAAGGAGGGGAGTGTTCTCAAGTTCCCGGGAAGGGTTTAGTCGTGTATTCCTAGTTGATCTTATTAACACCTGCCACGGCGAAGTAAGCCCCTTGCTTAGGTTTTCTTGGCTTTTTCAGCATTTGTCATCTGTTTTCTGTTTTTCCTGGTATTATTTTAATTATTCTTTCCTCTTATTATTGGATCTTAATTGTCTCAACAGTCCCTGGGTGCTGTCAGAAAAAAAAAATGTTGAAAAGAAATATTGCAACAGGGATGGTGAATGGTGTCACAGGGGACATCATGAGATGGATAATGCAGATATTTCTGTGTGGATTATTAATAACGTTATTAATAGTGACAATAATCAGAGCAGCAACTGGCTTAGAAGCTGAGTATTTCTGAGAAATGGTAATTTGTGCCCAGTGACACGTCTCAGAGTCAAACAAAGGGCAGGGTGTTGATAGCACATCTGCCATGCGGAAAGGGAACCATAGGCAGCCCAGGCACGAGGAGTGGCTGCGAATCTCGACAACTTCAAAGCACAGTTGGAGGCGAGAGTGATGGGACCCTGCAAATGATGAGAGTTGTCCTCCAGGATGACCCATGTCTCCTGAACATCTGGGCTCTCCTGAACGTACGATTAAACATGTGTTTGGATCACAGTCCGTGCTTGCAGAAATCATGACAACCAAGAAGGCAGGGGAAGGAGGAGAGGAGGAAAGGAGGAAGGGGGGGGTAGAAGGGAGGAGAGAAGACCGAGTCACTAAGTTGAATGCTCTTCATCAAAAGCAGATAGGGTCAACAGCAAGTGTTGGCCTTTAGGCTGGGTTCCCGTGGAATGGATTTGGGAAGGGGATCTTTTATTTCTGTGCATTAGTTGTGGTTTTGAGACAGTGTCTCAGCACTTGGCCTTGGCTCTGCTCGAACTCACAGAGATCCACTTGCCTCTGCCTCGCATGTGCTGGGATTGAAGGTCTGCACCACCACCGCACCTAGCTCTGTGCTACTATGATAAAGACTATTCTTCTACTTCAAATCCCTTTCTTTTCAAGAATGACAGTGAAAAATACATTCCCTGGTTCACCCAGGGCCTCAGCATCTGCGTGGTTCCCTGGAGCCTTCTCCTTTCACCCTGGAACGTCCCCCACCACTGAGGCTCCCCCACCCTGTCATCCCACCCTGCCCAGTCACACTGTAGGGTCCCTTTGATGTGTGATACATCTATACAAGAGATTCTACAGTCTTCTGTCACTTAAACAAACTTTCATTTGGCAACGAGTTATTCTAAAAACTATTTATTAATACAGACAAAACCATTAGTGCACAGAACTGTTCTTTAAAGAGTCGTTCATAATACCAGATAATTGAAAATTATCTTAATGATCAACATTATTGTAATGTTAAATTATAACATGTGATAGATTGTTATGTCGCTATTAAAATAACATTTTGGAATAAATTTTAATTGCATTAGAAAATGCTAGGATATGAAATGCTGGTTAGGAGTTTACAAGAGGAGACAAAGGATTGGGTTCCTTGTTTTGGAGCAAGGGCCTCAGACACACCTAAAGGTCCTATGGGCATTTCGATATAGTCCACATGCATGGGCATTCACACATAGGACCATAGCTGTCAGCTGGTACACACTTGCCCTCAGTAGCCCAAGCCAGAAGCATTTGTCCAATCGTTATGCTCACCATATAAACACTACGAATTAGGCAATGATTATAACCTCAGTGCTGTAAAGATAAACACTGAAGAGACACTGGTCCACTCGAGCATGTGACTCTGGCAGGCCTTGCCCTTCTCTCGCATTTCCGCTGCCTTGCTAAAAGTCATTAGATTACATTCCTAAAGCTAGCCACCCTTATTTGGCCACTTATGCCTCCTGAGGCTGGCTACTTAGGTCTAGTGATCAAAATATTGAAGTCCAGCAATCAAAAGCCCTCTTTGACTCACTTAGTTAGCACATTCAATTAAAATTAAATACCTCATCCTAACATGTGGTTTGCCATTTTCCTACATGCCCCGTCTGCCTCCTCTCTGTCCAGAGTCAGTTCTTTGTCCTCTACCCTTGTCCCCTTTGCCTCTGTCTCCTCTCTTTGTCTCTTATCCCTTGCCCTCTGCCCCGCTGGGGCAAAGAAATCTCCTATGTGCCGAAAGCTTGGCCTTCGGGTGTCTTGTGCCAATACTTTTCCTTTCAAACATGTCATCAAGAAAATCTCTGAAAACGAAGGGAAAATGCAATTCGGTACGAGGACAGGCACACTAGGAGAATACAGAAGGCACATCTAGGCTTCCAGCAAATTCTGTGTATAGAGGAAATTGTCCACACCAATAAGCATTTCTGAAATGTTTCATAATACATTACATGAAACCATCTGTGTAAGCAGGATGCCCTAGACAACACTGGACTTCAGATAATGAGACGTCCCTGTGAATATTAAAATGCAGGAAAGTAAGAAAAAAGAAAAAAATGGGTGTAGTGTTTTCAATGAAAATGGCCCATAGGCTCATAGGGCGTGGCACTATTGGGAGATGTGGCCCTATTGGAAGGGTGTAGCCTTATTGGAGGAAGTATGTCACTGGGCACTGGGAGTGGGCTTTGGGTTTCAAAAGCCCAAGCCAGGCCCATTGTCACTCTCTCTTCTGTTGCCTGCCAATGTGGATGTAGAACTCTTGGCTTCTTCTACAGCACAATGCCTACCTGCTACTATGCTTTCGACCATGATGACAATGGACTAAACCTCTGAGCTGTAAGATAGCCCCAATGAAATGGTTTTCCTTTGTAAGAGTTGGCATAGTCAGGTGTCTCTTTACAGCCTTAGCAGACTAATACGGGGGTGTGTTAGCAAAATTATGATTGGTGAAGTTCCTTAAAACTTACCCTGATGAAGTTCACATAGAAGAAGGTAGTTATTCAGTTTGATGAAATGGGTTATGTGCTCTAGAAATCAACCTAGATAAGGTTGAGAAAGAAACCACACTCAGGGGCATGGAGGGTGGGAGCGAAATCACTGAGACCTGTGGAGGCCAGAGTTGGCAAGTGGCACTGGACAGAAGATGGTGGGTTCTGGAGAGTCCCATCACAAAGAAAAGAAGGCCAATCTGGTTCATCAAGCAGGACTGAGGAAGTAAATGAGTATTTCCAAGGCTCTGGTGTTTCCAGCTTGGGCGCCTGGATGACTGAGTAACCAATTCTGTGGCAGAGTAAAGCAATGCAAAATGGCTTGATACTTTCTATTCTACTAAGAGCTGGCTGTAGCTTAACTCATTAACTTTCATGACAATCCCAAAGGTGGGGCTCCTTAATAAGCTTCACTATGCAGATGAACAAATGGAAGCCCAGAAAGTTTAAGTCAAATATGCTCAAGATCATCTTGTTAAAAAGTGGCAAGAGGATGATGAGATGGTTCTCTGGATAAGTGTGTTTGCCATACAAGCATGAGGACCTGAGTTCAAATCCCAAGTAGCCACTTAAAAACAACAACAACAGAAACAAGCTAACTACAGTGCTGTGGGAAGCAGGGCCAGGAGGATTGCTTGCACACACTGGCTACACACAGAGCTCAGGTTTACTAAGAGACCTGTCTCAAAGGAATAAGATGGCAAATGATAGAAAGGACACCCAACATCCTTCTCTGGCCTCTGGGCCCATTCATGGAAACATGCATCTGCACATATGTATGCATATACATTATGCACACAAAATTAACCCCTGCACTCACACACACTAAAACTGAAGAACAGACTGCTAACTAGAAATCACAGGACTGTTACTAAGTATTATGCTATGTCAAACCCAGAAAGTCATGAGGTTGGAGAAGTATATACACAGATAAAGGCATCAGACAGGGGTCTGCCAAGCAATACCAAGGTATAAGGATAGGTGCCAACACTAGCCAGCATGCTAAGTCCCAGAGGTGTTTTTATGAAGAAGAGGGTCTTTCTGAGGTTGGGTTGAGCATGCTTTTTGCTCTGTAGATAGATTTGGGTGGACTGAGTGACAGGATGTAGCTTTCAGCAGTTGGTGAATTGCTTCAAAGGAGTTTTGCAGCCAATATTCAGGCTCAATTCTGCTCTGATGGCTTCCACTAAATCAGGGAGGAAATTGAAAAGATTGGCATACACATGCATAGACTGTGCGTAAGTCTGCAAAGGTGATGATGGGTGCCCCAGACATGACCTTCATTTTCCATTAGTGGGCCCGGATGAGGGTCAGTTGTGTTTGAAGATGTACAAAATGAACTGGAATAAGAGGGATAAACAGGAGCGGTTAAGAGCCTTTTCTAGAGGAATTGGGAGTTGATTAAATAACATCATATACAAGGAAGCACTTTGATCTTGCTCACAAATGGAAGATCAGCACGGAACCTAAGTGTTGACCTGCCTGATGAGACGAAATGAGGTCTCTGAGAAACATGAAAAGGGTACAGATGCGCATGGCTCAGATCTTAAGAAAGCAGGGAAGCACAGGAAACGGGAGGATTCACAAGGCTGACGATTTCCCTTCTGAGTCCCCTAAGTAGAACAAAACTAGGTTTGAGAGTTTGGAGCTGGTCATAGGCAGAGTTCACAGCCACAGAGGGGGACATAGGTCACACAAGATTCTAGAAACTATAGTCAGACTGCTTTATTCTTTGGCTGGTTGGTTTGCTTCTTCCCGGCTTGGGAAGGTATAAAAGAAATCAGTTTTATTCCCGTAGGAGGTGTTATAGACTGGAAAATGAACGAAAGGAGCTGACTTGGGGTCCAATGCATTGAAGCATTGAGTAAAAGTCCTCTAACCCTAACTCAGCTTAAGCAAGGCTGGTGGGGTCTTACTGTCTAGTATCCAGAGTCAGCAGTGACCTTTCTGCAGACAGTTTCACAGCAGGGAGAAGCTGACCCAGGCAGGTGGCCAACCCTAACAGAACCTGTGGAATCTGAGATTTGATAAGGTAGATTTGCATTAGGTTCATTCTTTGTCTTATAGATAACTCTACTTTCATATTATTTCTCTTCTCCTTTATTTTCCTTTACATGCAAAGCAAAGATTCTCACTCTTTTCTTCGAGTCAGAAAACATTTCCTCCTTATAACTTCAGCAACTATAAATATACATCATATTTTTTTACTTATTTTTATGTGCATGTGAATGTGTGTGTGTCAGCCCCACCTCAGCAACTACCCTAACACATAGTTTTTAGATACTTTATTTTTATTTTCATGTGCATACGAATGTGTCTGTGTGTCTGATTTATGTGATCCATGCAGGTCAGATGACATCATCAGATTCACTTTAGGCGATTGTGAGCCACCAGGCTTGGGTTCTAGGAGGCAAACCCAAGTCCTCTGGAAGAGCAGCAAGTTATGACCAATTAGTCATCTCTGCAACCCTCTATCTGTGGGTTTGTTACAAAAGTCTAATCTGTTCAGTGAGATGGCTTAGTGGGAAAGGGCACTTGCTATGAACCCTGATAACCTGGTTTTAATACCCAGGACTCACACAGTGGAAGGAAATCTCCGATTTCCACATTTGTCCTCTGACATACACACCATGGCATTCATGCACATCTGTACACACACACACACACACACACACACACACACACACACACCTACCTCACACACAAACCACATATCACACCATGTCTTACATATACACTGAAAATGAATGAATGAAATCTATGCCCTGGCAATGCTGAAGCAGGCATGGGCAGCCCATATATGGCGGTTCTGTTGAACTTGTCCATATTGGGTTTCATGGTCTAAGCTGATGAGGACGACTGACCACGTCTCTTCCTCAAAAGGGCACCAGATCTCATTACAGATGGTTGTGAGCCACCATGTGGTTGCTGGGAATTGAACTAAGGCCCTTCAGAAGAGCAGGCAGTGTTTTTAACCACTAAGCCATCTCACCACACACACACACACACACACACACACACACACACACAAACACACACACACACAAATGTAACTTAAAAATTCCTCCGAGTCTAGTGTTATTCTTTCAGTCATATGTCCGTGTCTTTAGAGGAAATGTGTGTTTGCCTGAATTTTTTTTTTATTTAGATTTGCTTTTCCTACTTCAAACAGAGCATGTAAAACTCTAAAGATCTGGAAATATACAAGTGATCAGTAAGCACATGGAAATGTATTCAACATCATTAATCTTTAGGAAAATGAAACAAAATCGCAAGAAGAAACCATTTCAGCACAATGAGAATGTGAAGGCCGGCTAAAATCAGAATGACAGGCATTAGTAAGGGTTTGCAGGATAGTGAAGGCTACCTTATGGATGGGATGAAAAGATGATGTAGCCACTTTGAAAAGCAGCTTCCAGCTCCTCAAAATGTTAAACATCAAATCACCACATGACCCAGGAACTATATCCTAAGTATATTCTTAAGAAAATAGAAAGTTTGTATCAAGTCAATCCTGTGTACAAACATTTTGAGCAGCATTCTTTATGATAGATCCCAAATAGAAATATCCAAGATTTCTACTTCTCCATGCATGGATCAATAATAAATAATAATAATAAACCACTAGCAACAAAAACAAACAAAAAACGAGGCATCCACAGAGTGGATTATTCAGCTGAAGAAGAACTCAAAGCACCAAGCTACACCACAACATGTGTGAATGTTGGCAACATTGCACTAAGTGAAGAAGCCAATCACAGACAGTCATATGGTAAATGGTTCTATACATATGGAGCACGCAGATGAGATCAGCCCATAGAGTCAGACAGTAGACACATACTTTCAGGGAATTTGGAGGAAAAGAACAGGCAATGATTGCTGATGGGTAAAGAGTTCCTATAGGGAACGCTGATGAATGTTTTGGAGTCTGTGACAGTGGTCACTCAGCTCATTGCATACTTGGAAGCCAAGTTCTTATTGTGTGTAAACTGGATATAAATTGTAAACCAATCTATGCAATGGAAATTAACCTATTTTTACAAAAAAATCTTTTATTTAACTACATTATTTTTTTTAATAAGCTGTGTCCTCATGAGTATGAGGATACAAAACTCAACAGACACAGAACTGAAGAAGAGACAGCAGTAAGCTTCCTCCTGCTACTGATCCCCAGCTGCCTGGCACACTATCCCTGGGCGCTTCCACGAGGCAGTCACTTTCTTTTGCTTTCATGTTTAGAGCATTTCAACCTGTGGGAATTCTTTTCCTTACCTGTTTATTGTTGTTTGTTGGTTTATATTTATTATTGTGCAAAATGGTAGGTTTCATTTCTCCTATGTAATATCACCTACGTTGTTCATATGCATCTTCTCTCTTGCTCTTTACTGTTCCTCTCCTCTCTCTCTTCCCCTCCCTTCCTCTCCCTTTCTTTGCCCTTCCAAAAGAGTTCCTCATATGAATGGAATCTGAAAATTCTCCCATGGGGTCTGGATTTGAACACTTTGCTCCCAAGCTAGCTATCTTGGGAGGACATATAGCTTTGCTGGTGGAAGCAAGTCATACGGTGTGGATCTTTGAAGATTATAGCACAGCCTCTGGTTTTCTGTGCCTTCTGCTTCCTGGCCATTTGCCCTGTGAACAGCCTAAGCAAAATGCTCCCACTGCCCCACCCATATCCCCTCCTCTGATAGGCTGAAGCCCCTGATACCATGACCCCAAGGAAATCTTCCCTTCCATAAGTTGTTTCTCTCTGGTTCTTCTTTGCGTTTGAATAGAACCCCACTGCGTACATGTGCCACATTCTCCCTTTTCATTCAACGGTGGATGGACATCTAAATTGATCCCATGATTTGGGTATTTTCAGGAGTGTTCCAACAAATATTGATGTGCAGGTGCCTGTGTAGTGTGCTGACTTACATTGCTTCAGGCACACACATAGTATATCAAATGGTATTTTGTTTCCAGGTCTTGAGAAACTTTGATACTGATTTCCATAGTCGCTGGAAAAAATCACACCCCTACCAGCAACGTATATCCTTATCCTCATGAGCCTCTATTGGGCTTTGCTTTCTTCATAGTAGCTATTCTCACTGTTATCAGCGCAAGGCCCATTTTTATTTACACTATGGTAAAGACATTGAGCATTTTAAGCTTGTAATTGCCGGTCATATACTTCTCTGTTGCAAAGCATCTGTTCACCTCATCTGTCCTTTCATTGATTGGATTTTTTTATAGTTTGGGTACTTAAGTATTTTGAGTTCTTTATAAGTTCTAGGTGGCAATTCCCTGTGGGATGAAATGCTGCCAAAATTTTTCTCCTACTCTCTAGATGGTCTCTTTGCTTTGTGATGGTTTCTCATACTGTGCAGAAGCTGTTCGGTTATATACAATGTTATTTTTTCAATTCTTACTATTATTTCCTAGATTAGTAGAGTCCTTTTTAGAGTGTTCTTTTCCTATGTCTATGCAAGGGTTTCCCCCCTGTGTTTTTATAAAGCATTGTCAGGTTTTCCAGTAAGGCCTTTGATCCCTTTTGAAGTAATTTTGTAAAGGCTGAAATATAGGGATCCAGTTTCCTCTCATCTACTTGTGGATGTCTGGTTTTCTCAGAACCACTTGCTGAAGAGACTGTCTTTCCTCTAAAAATATTTTGAGGCACCTTTGTTGAGAATCAGATAGTTGTAGTTATCTAGAATTATTTCTGGGTCTGTGGTTCTGTTCTACAGGTGCATGTGCCTGTCTTCTTTCTTGTGTCATGCCATTCTTGTTACTATGGCTCTGTGGTATAGTTTGAAATCAGATATTCTAATACTCTCATCTTCGTTTTATTTGGCTTGGGATTGCTTGACATATTCTTGTTTTTTGATTCTCCTATCTTGTTAGCAACACACTGTCACCTCAGGTAGCTAAGTTTGAGGGCAAAGAATCCACAATGAATGCCCACTGTATTTAATGGTTCTGGAGGCTATCACATAGCAGCCAGTCAGTCCATGCCAGGAGGTCTTTGCAGACAGAGAACAACCAAAATTGGGACTAAAGCATCAGATGATGAAGAAAACTTATGTGTGCTTTCATAGAAAAGCCAAACAAGGACAGCCCTCACCCAAGTCCTAAAGTTAAAGGCACAACAGCTACACAAAACACAGATGCACATAAGCACAGCCTCCCCAGCCTTGTCCTCAGTCAGAGCACACCTGTGTGCTGCCTGGAACTAAGCATGTATTTTGGCCAGTTAGCATAGCCACATTCTGCAGCAAGAGCCCTTTCTTCATGAAGGGTCAGGATGAAACCCTTTGGTGAGACTTCTTCCTATCCATTCCATTTTGATGTTGATCAGGGAGTTGCCACCTGCCTTACCCTTGATCAGATCTGCATTTTCCAGCCGGTCTGAGTAGATGTCCCAGTAAATGTCATGCCTGTCCCACCTCTGTGTCCCTTCTGGACCCAAGAACCTGCCCCTGCTAACACTGGCACAGTAACTCACTGAATCTTCCTCAACAACCTGTGTTCAGATTAAAAAAATGAAAACAGGGGTTATTGAATTTGCTCAAGGTCATGCTGCTAACAAATGCCAGGACATTTCAGATGTCAAGTCCAATAGACTGAGTTCTAAACCCATACTTTTTATCATTGCACACTCTTGCCCATGCCTGTGGTGCCTTATCCCACACTCTGCTGCACTAGTGTCTGCCCAAAGAGAGTCCAGTGATTGCTGGACTTGCTAGTCTACTCCAGTTGAGACAATAGGGCTTAAGATCTAATTCTTGCCCTCATGAAGTTTATTTTAGAAATCAACACATATACATGCCTACAGTCCAGATACAATGAGGGACCTGTGCTGGGCCTTCTCTAAGCAGGAGACTTCCATTGCTAGCACACTGAGAAATGAAAAAGACTAAGGAAATTTTCAGCTTGGTAGCAGAGATTTGCCTGTGAGTTCAGCAAGAGTATAAGGAGGATGCACCTGAATGATATCAGTCCCATCTAGATTTCTGCATGAGGCTCAACTCAGTGTCAGTGTGCTTGTTAGGTTTCCTTCCTTCCTTTCCTCCTTTTCTTCCTTCCTTCCTTCCTCCCTCCCTCTCTCTCTCCCTCCCTCCTTCCCTCCCTCCCTCCCTCCCTCCCTCTCTCTCTTTCTTTCTTTCTCCCCTCTCTTTCTTTACCAACTTGACACAAATTGAGTCATTTGGGAGAAGGAAACCTCAGTTGAGGAATTGTCTCCATAAGATTGCCTGTGAGCAACTCTTACGAGTCTTGTCTTAATGAATGGTCAATGTGGAAGTAAGTGCTCAATCCACTGTGGGCTGGGCTACTTACTCCAGAGCAGGTGGTCTTGTGTAATTAATAAAAGAGAGAAAAGTGAGCAGGCCGTGGAGAGTTAGCTAGAAAGCAGTGTGGTAGAATATTATTTTAAGATGTCTTACACTCATTTATGCTGTGGAACATTTGTTTTAATGATGCAAAGATGTGCTGCATTCTTTTATGATTCATTTGTTTAGCTCTGTGAAGCTGCGTTGCTTTGCCTGTCTAAAATACCTGATTGGTCTAATAAAGAGCTGAAAGCCAATAGCAAGGAAGGGGAAAGGATAGGAGGGCTGGCAGGCAGAGAGAATAAAAAGGAGGAGAAATTAGGAATCGAGAAAAGGAGAAGGAGAGGAGGACATCAGGGTCCAGCCACCCAGCTACACAGCAAGTCACATAGTAAGCAGTAAAGAAAGGTCTACAAAAATACAGAAAGACAAAAACCAGAGGCAAAAGATAGAGAGGGTAATTTAAGTTTAAAAGCTGGCTAGAAACAAGTCAAGCTAAGGCTGAGCATTTATAAGAAAGAATAAGTCTCCATGTGATTGATTTGGGAGCTGGGTGACGACAAAGAAACAACAACACAACTACAGAGCCTCATTCCGCCATGGTCTCCATGATCCTTCTTCAGTTCCTGCCCCCATGTTCCTGCCTTCAGTTCCTGCCCTGACTTCCCTTAATGGTGGACTACAAGCTGTAAGCTTACATTTCTCCCCCAAGTTGCTTTTGTTCTGGATGTTTTATCACAGCATTAGAACGTAAACTAAGACATTCTGTGTCTCTGATTCCATTCTATAATCTACTTTAAGTGTTTATCATCTAAAATATTCTTCCTTTGAACAGTAACCTTGCGGGGGAGGTCCGTTTTCTGTCGTACTTAGTCTACCCACACCCGTGTTTATAAGTTTCCCCCTCTAACTCACCTAATTAGCAAGAACTTCTGCTGCAGTAAGCTGATCGTACTAATGCATAAACAGCCCCCCATAGATTAGTACCCCCTTTTTGATGAAGTTGAGGACAAGCCAAATTTGTAGCTGTCTTCCCGCAACTGTTGGAACATAAAGCCATCTGTTCAGTGGGCTGACTTTACCTTATTTTCCTACTTTGATTTCAGTACCCACACCCTTTAAAGATATATTTAAGACATGTCTGACCTTGCTACCTCATGTGTACTTAGAAAAAGGAAGAAAAATCACTCCCATATAAATTGACTGCTTTGGGAAGCAGATATCCTGAGGGAACATAAGCTTTGGTTTTGCTGAAAGAATTTTTGCTTTCCTAGGAGAAGCACCCATAGTAAAATGCAAAGGCGCAGTCTGGGGGAAGACAATGGAGGGAGCACAAGGCCAAGCTGCTCTGCAGAAGAATGGAAGAGGGATTCTGGAGCTGGTCTGACAGGCTGAAGACAGAATCAGCTTCAATAGCACTTGGGTGGAGATTCTTAGGAGAGAGAAATCAACCTGGTTGCAAAGGGTCAGGCTGAAGCTTAAGGGGGTAATAGCCAAGCAGAAACTTCCCAGTCTCAATGACAGGGATGGCTGAGGAGGCTTTAGTGCTGTGATGTTTGGTAGCTCCTCTTTAAGTTGTTTTCTGTACTGTTACATTATATTCAACCTCAACAAGCCTGCAGTAAAATCCTGCCCCTCACAGCCACCCTGGTCCAGGACTGATCAACTTAGAAAAGATCAAGTGTCCTGCAGTGACAGAAGAAGACACATGTCCAAAAACAGGAGGAGGTGCCAGGAGACAAAAGACAGATGAACATCAGGGAAGACCAATGGGTGACACTAACTTGATAGACCTTCCCGAGGGAGCACGAGCAAGGAACTCAGGACAGCGAGGGGTACACCCACACACTGAGACAATGGGGATGTTCTATCGGGAATTCACCAAGGCCAGCTGGCCTGGGTCTGAAGAAGCATGGGATAAAACCGGACTTGCTGAACATAGCGGACAATGAGGACTACTGAGAACTCAAGAACAATGGCAATGGGTTTTTGATCCTACTGCACGTACTGGCTTTGGGAGAGCCTAGGCAGTTTGGATGCTCACCTTACTAAACCTGGATGGAGGTGGGCGGTCCTTGGACTTCCCACAGGTCAGGAAACCCTGATTACTCTTTGAGCTGATGAGGGGGAGGGACTTGATCGGGGGAGGGGGAGGGAAATGGGAGGCAGTGGCGGGGAGGAGGCAGAAATCCTTAATAAATAAATAAATTTAAAAAATAAAATAAAAAAAAAATAATAGAAAAGTGGGAAATTTGAAAAAGTATAGCAGAAAGGCTAGGACTTACCCCAACATATATAAGGTCTCCAGAGGGTACACTCAGAGGGTAAGTGTATATATAAAGGTTTTATACAGCTCTGTATCCCCCCAAAACCACCCCACATTCTCCAGCAGCATGCAGAATAGAAGTAAAAACACAACACTGTCCTCCTTTGCTATGGAACCCTTTCCCCCCTTGAATGACTCTCTTGTCACAGCCTAGAATCAGACTACCCCTCTGAACAGAAATCTCAAGCACCCTATTCTTCACCTCTTCTCTTATTTCTGTTTTAAGAAACCTTATTTGAAACATGTTCTTTATTTTCAGTTGACATAGTAATATTGCATGCATACTTCTGGGACAGAGTGTGACATTTTAATACATGCATACAACGTTTAAAAATTCAGTTAGGGTAATTTGTATACCAGTTGCCACAAACACATATCATTTCTTTACCTTATTAGTTACATTACCTTATTAGCCTCACTCCCGACCACAGTTACTCTATTGTACTGCAGAGAACACTATAAAGCCACCCATCCCAGCCACCTGCACCTCAGAACCCATTAAGCACGTTATCTCTACTCCTTCCTCCTTTACATCATTTCCAGCTTCTGGAAAAACCCCTTCATCTTGGAGATCCATTTTTAGCTTCTACATACAAGGAAAAAGTTTGTCAATTTTTATTTGAATTAACTTCATGTTGTCGAGTTGTATCCATGTTGCTGCAGAGGACGGGCTTTCCCGGTTAGTGGATGAATAACACACCCTACTGTGCGTGTGAACACAGTGTCCCTGTTCATTCATCCACCTGTGGCCAGTTAGGTTGGCTCCATCTCTCGCCTATTGTGAGCAATGTCTCAATAAACAATTTGGTTCAGTTCTTAGAATGAGCTCTTCAAGACCATGGGCAGATTAATAGGGCGGATGCTCCATCCCTGACCCAGGCTGGTGAGCAATGATGTCCCCCTTAACAGCTCTCCAAGCGATGCTGACACATCACAGAGACCAGCAACATCTTGTCACAATGGGATTAGGTAGTTTTTGTTTTATTTTGTTTCACTTTAATAGCACCCAAGAGATTCATTCCCCTCTCGTTTCTAACAGGAAAAATATTAGGCAGGCCTGTAATCCTAGCTACCCAAGAGGTTCCAAGAGAAGGATCATGAGTTCAGGGCCTTTGAGGGCTAGTGAGCAAATCCAGAGCTATCCTACAGTACTTAGCGAGGTCCTGTATGAAAAGAAAACCTTAAAAGAGAGCTGGACAGAGATGCTCAGGTAAAGTATGCACCTAGCATGCTCCAGACCTGAGGAGATAAGAAGTTTTCCAATGACCTTCAAGGACTCTTTCTGTTTCTGCCCTTACGCCCTGTGCTCTTGCACTGTCTTAGTCTCTTACTACCCACAGCACTGACTTCTTTGGGGTTTCTAAAATGTGCAAGGTTTGCTTCTGCCATGAAACCTTTATTAGAAGCCACATCCTCTGCCTGGGACACCCCTCCAAGTCACTCCATATCCGTAGCCTTCCCGGATCCTATACGGGCACCCAAGCTCACCTCCATCAAGTTGAGTCTATGCTCATTTGTTTTTCCTCTATGTGACTGTGTACAATATTGCACACATTCTAAAACCTTGAATGTTTTACTGTCTGGCTCACCCTGCTGAAATAGAAATTCAGCAAAGGCAGAGATTTGGTTTGCCAATGGTGTCTATTGATGCAGCATCTGACAAACACCGTGATGCAGACTCAATATTTGTCAAGTATGTGACATCAACACTTATTTGATGTCCTTTTTGGCCTGTGAACTGGCATGTTCGCTCGACTGGGAGCTCAGAATGAGATAGCCTGTGCTACATTTAAGGACCATTAGAGTCCTCCTCCCTCTTCTAACACACCGTTTAAGCCCCAAGCCTTCTTATTTTCTTGTCCAACTGTAATTTCCAGGGATTTCCTCTGTCTTGCGAAGTGTCAGCTTCTCCCAGCCTGCTCTCTCCACCCCCGGGCTGGGCTGTCCAGGCAGCCTCCATCTGTCCTCATCTGAGTTCCAACAACCCAGCATGCAGCTGAGATATATAATTTATCAGTGCCCTTCTGCTGGTTCTTTTTTTTTTCTTCCTTTCTTTCTGGTCATTATTGGTGTGCAGGTCTAGTCAACGCCATCAGAGGGGCTGCAGGTGTTTGAAAGGTTCCCAAATTGATGCAATCTGAGCCCAGCACTGAGCTAAGATAGGAAAACTCAGGGACTGTCTTGATGACTTTAAGCAGTGTCCTGGACGTCTTCAGTACTTTTCTCGATTGCATGTGCCTGCATGTGCAGTAAAGCCACGGCTTGTTCTGAGAGAAAGCATGTGTATGAGTTGATGCTGTGAGCCACAGAGTAGACCAGACAGCACGAATGAGCTGTCTCCTCAAACCTCAGTAGGCAATATATGTTCTTAATAATCATCTGGTAATTAACAGCTGTGATCCAAAGCCTTTCGTTTGGAAAAGAAATAATAATTTTACTTCCTGGTGCCAGAAGCCAGATGGGCAGCCAAAGACAGAAGCCTCCAGCTATGTACCAGATAAGTAGAGACGGTGAGGTCCACAGGCTCCCTCATCGCCCTGCAGCTGGTGCAACATCTGGACAGGAGAAGAAGAGCATGGCCCAGATACCTGCCACACACGCACACACACACACACACACACACACACACACACACACACACACATACACACACGCACACACACATGCACGCACACACACACGCACACACACCTTGTCCACTCAGCACCTAATTACTGTATTAGTTTATAATCCATGACATAGATATTGTACACTCCATCTCTCCCAGGATTATTTTAAAAGGACTTTGGAAAACATGCACTGTCTTATAAACAGGAAATTATTTTTGAAATGTCACATGACCATGAATTCTTTATTTAGGTTCCAAGTAATTGCTTTAGCCCTCAGGCCTTCTTGCTGTCCACTACGATCAGAAAGCTTCTTCCTACTTTTCCTGCTAAGCTTGGCTCCCTCGGGGTCAACCAAGATCAACCCCCTTTTAAAGCTTCATATAAGCAGATATAACAAACATTCTCAAAGCCCTACCCCACCATGTACACACTTCTTTGCTGAAGACATTAAAAGAAGGCAAGTCATATAAAGGATAAGGGAGAAAATAAGCAAGCCATTTTGATGTATTCCTATGTCTCTACAAAGTCCAGTGTTAGTCTCTTAGAGGTTTGGAATGCAGTGGCGTAAATGTGTTTGCTTCATTGCAGCCCATGATGTAGATTTGAGGTCTGTTGTTCTTTGTGTAGAGAAGAAAGGAAAAGCAGAAAGAATGGAGAAGGCCATGAACAGAGGGAGCTCAAAGTGACGTCAGAATCTACCATTGTTATCCCTGCTTTTATTCTGTCTGTTTCACATACACCAAGAAGGCTGAATTCTGGTCCAGCAGCTGCGCCATCTCCATCACTGTGAGCAGAGGATCAGTGGTAACTGGTCTTTGGCTCTGCACTTTCCTCTTCATTGCCAGGAACAATAGCAAAGCTGCAGTTGCTGTTCCAACCTTGCACTGAGCAGCTAAATATGTTGATGGTTGCCATGGCAAACAAGCTTAAAACACCACTGGGTGGTGTGAATAGTAGAAGATAATGCTACATAACTTTCAGAGTCTCAGTTATGAAGACAGAATTTTCCCAATGCTGCTGTGCATGGGGAGGAGCAGCAGAACGAGGGTCAGTAGGACTGGATCTCAGTCTCCGATCAGCCACTAAAGGCCCCATGACCTGCATGGCAAGATGCTTAACCTCTCCGAAGAAATTAAGAACTGATAACAATATACTAAGCATTGGAATTTTAAGAAAGCAATAACAAAATTATTGTCTAAGTGTTAAAATCTGATTCCCTCCCCTCCATTAGCCAAATTTGAGACTTCAGATATTTCATTTAACTTTTCTGGGTCACCACTTCTTCACTGGGAAAATTAGAGATATCAGACAGCTATTATATATCTTCTGTTAATGTAATAGCAATGAGAGAGGAGCTGGAATTTCAGGCCAGAACATCATGGGAGAGGCAGAACCGCTTAGCCGGCCTTGGACTGTCATCATGTTTCTCTTGCACACTTTATAGTGATCACCTAGGACCTTGAGATGGGAACATTTCTATAATAAATTAACACACAGTTCCAATTATCACTGTGCTCTAAGCATGACCTTCAATTGTGCTGTCTAGGTACAAGTCTGTGTGAAGGGAACCGCAGCTAAGATCTCCTCGTCGTAGCCACCTCGTACACAAATAGTTCATTCTTACTCAGTGTGGTTCTCAGGAGAAAGAATCCAGAGACACAGGAGATCCCCGCCCCTACAATGCAGTGAGCTGGATTATGTGTACAGAGTCTCGAAGAACAATATTCAAGCACATGCTGGCATTGAAATAGTGGCAATCAGATGAATGAAAGAATAATAAGGAGAATAACTGAATTAGTCTTTGTACCTGCTATAGTTTATGGGCACTACATTCCAGGTATTGTGCTTGGTACTTTATATGCATTATTTATTTAATCTTTGCAACAGCCCTAAGAGATGAGGAGTACTGTTTTTGTTTTTGTTTTTTTGAGGCAGGGTTTCACTGCAGCTTTGGAGCCTGCCTGGAATTAGCACTTGTAGAACAGGCTGGGCTCAAACTCACAGAGATCTGCCTGCCTCTGCCTCCCGACTGCTGGGATAAAAGGCGTGCTCCACCACCGCCCGGTAAGGAGTACAATTCTTAATGTGCATATTGAATGTTGGGATAAGATTCAGAAAAGTCATGTGACTCAAACAACATCATATATATTATGCATCTTGATGAGAGGAGGTGGGTCTCATATGTAAACAATATTGACTCCAAAGTCAGTATTCATAGACATTAGGCATATTTAATACGTATTAAACACATATAACACTTGGCAATGTATTACGTCCATAACAAACAGTTTTACATTTTACATTCACAAAAGAAACTAATGGAAGGATGCATTTTGTTTTTTACCTTTCAGGCATAGAAGAGAAAATTATCTCTGAAAGTTTAGGTAGTTTGTAGAACTTCTGGGTAAGTCAGAAATTGGTTCCATGTCATCTTGATGCAAAAGACACTATACTAAAAGGAAACCTGAGAGCACTCGGGTAGTGTCCCAGTATGTCGAGAAGAAAAATCCTATAATCTCCTGACTTCAATTTTACTTTAAACGTACTTAATCTGGAAATCTGAAAAGCTCTGTAATTTATTAATATCATGTTTACGTTTATCACATTCATGTTACTGTAACTAATGCCTGATTTAATCAACTTATAGAGGGTAAAAGTCTATGTTACCTCACAGATCTGGATTTTTAAATTCATGACCAGCTGTCTTGGTTGATTTGTATCTGTGGTGAGGCAGAACATCACAGTAGGAACTTGTGACAGAGAAAACACCACATTTATGGCCCCAGAAGTAAAGGAGAGACTAGGAAGAGAGGGCTGGAGTCTCATAGTCACTTAGAGCACTGCCCCAGAGACCGGGTCTTCTCAGTAGACCTCACCTCAAGTCCCAATAGCATAACACAAGGGCCCAAAGTCTTTGCATATGAGCCTTTGGGGGTCATTCAAAACCCAAGTAAAAGCAGTACTCTGATTCCTTTGGATTTGGAACCTTCTGGGATTTGTGACTTCTAGATTGAAGAGGACCAAATGAAGAAGTTCTTGCAAATATTCCTAAATATGAATGTGCTTAAAATGTGAAACCTTTTAATCTCAAACATTTTACATTAAATACTCTACCAGTAGCAACACTGCACCCATAAAGCAGTTACCTTGATTTGGGCAGTCATTAAAGCAGGATGAGGAGGAAGCTATTATACAGGGTAGCAGAATGCCACAAGGGTGCTGTATCAGCCTTCATTGTTATCAGTAAGGTAACTGAAGGAAAGTGAGGTTAAGTAATTTAGACACAATTTTGTGGACATGGTCTATCTAGAAGGGGAAAATAAACTTAGGAAGAATATTTTACACTCCACAGTGTCAACCACTGTCATGTGTGAACCATGGACAAAATATAGTTCACTTACCTGATAGTAGCCAAGGTGACACTCCTTTTTTCCTAAGGCTCAGAAACCATTGTGGAAAAGGGGAAGACTTGCAGGGAAGATCAGAGTAAAACAATGTATTCTGGACATGATGGAACCTGGTACTCATGACCTCACAGAAACCATGGTTGCCTTCACATAAGGCTTGTGCAAGCTCAAGCCAAAAAATGTTACATCATGGAAGAGGGAGGGTTCATGAGCCTGTACCCTAGTTCAGAAGCTAATGACAGTTGATGGCCTCTGGGGAAGGCAGAGTCAGTTTTCTTTGAAGGTTTGGCCTCTGGTACGTGACCACACTCTAGTGGAGGTTTCATATGCATTGATATATAGGCAATACTATTGGACTTTATGAATTATAAGTAAATGAAAATTAACAAGCAAAATAATGAGGATACAGAGTTTGGAGGGAATAAGAAGGTGAGGGTGGATCTCAGAGGAGTTAAGAGGAGGAACAGGATGAGCTTGGTCAACATACACTGTAAGCATGCATACAATCTCAAAGAATTAACAAGGAAATATGTTTTTAAAGGTTCTGAGATTTGGAGATAAACACATGTCAACAAGGCACATGACCTCGCAACCTTCACTTAATGTGATTTGCAAATCATGGAGAGCTTGCCGCACATGTGGGTTATGAACATTAAATGGGTAACTTCCTCCAGACGCCTAGCACATTCTCTGGCAGAGCGGAAGCACACCGTGGTTAACTTCTCCACAGCCGAGAAAAGCAGCAACTACAGCAACAGTATCTATAGTCAATCATTCAATTTTCCTGGGCAATGGGGCTTCTATGCTCTAAGGAAGTACCCCTTGACACATAGCGGGATGGATTTCCTCCCACATAGGTTTTTTAAAGCAGTTTATAGTAAAAATGTGTGCATGGTAAACATGAGCCTGCTGTGAGAACACACCTAGTAACAACGGAAGTCCACCATCTGCGCACAGCCAGACCAAAGCAATTTCCAATTATCTGCAACTTGCACCCTTGCGAGTTTTGCCTAAAGTTGAAGCTGTTGTTACTTTTCCACTCAGATCCTGGAGAGTGAATTTCCCAGTGGATATAATGCGTGATGATTTGGCTTCTCAACCCCCATTAGCATTGATGGAACACAACAGGACACTTAAAATAAACAGGGTCCCCCTTGGCCTCCATAAATGTTTCCACACTTAGAAAATAGGCGGCATGGTTAGCTCAGAATCACAGGCTTGAATGGCTTGTTGGCACATTCCCATAGCACCCAGAAGGCCATGCAGAAACCCATCATTTCTCTAACTTGGCCCTCCAGTGGCATGTCACCTTCCACCATCGGAAACCTGTAAGGTGACAGCATCTCCTGCTTCTGTCAAGAGAGTTCTTCCTTAAATGCTTTCATCCAAGACCTCATTGCTGTGGTCGCTAGGAGTGCTGTCTCTTTTCCTCTGTTTGAATGTCCTTGGACAGATAGAACCAGAACAGCTGTCCTTGGACAACAATTTCACATAAAATCCCACTGGATTCAAAAGCAAATGATGGACTTGTGTTTTTGCCCAAAATGAAGGAGTAGAGAGGAGACCAGACTATATTTTTACCTTAAATATGTACAAAATCACAACTGAGACAATACCAACCTGCTATTGACACTAGCAACCTGGCAAGGAATATAACATTCCTTTGAAAATGAAAAACAAATTACATTAGTTTTAGACCTCTACCAACTAACTTCTTGGAATGAAAAGTCTAGGCCTTCTTCAGGGAGGGGTGCATCGGACATAGCCTGGAGAGACCCAGAGATTAATGGCAGGGAATGCAGAGAGAGAGAGAGAGAGAGAGAGAGAGAGAGAGAGAGAGAGAGATAGATCAGTAATTAGAGTTCTCAGAATAGAACTCCAGAAATATGAGTATTCCCCAGAGCCCTGATCAGCATGTGTGAGATGAAGCATCTGGAAGCTGGGCAAGGAACTTGCCAGAAGAGGGACCAGTTCCCAGCATTCATACACAGCCAGCAGCATGCCTCTTCTGAACAGACAGACAGGAAACCCTAATAATTCATGAGATAGTGAACAGGGCCCTTGTGGGTGTCTTTGTCAGCAATGAGCCTTGACACTAAATATTGTTCTCATCTTACCTAACAGATCCTAGAAAGCAAGCTCAGAAAGCGATTGAATTTATAAGTACCCCCCCCACACACAAGAAAGCATGATGGCTTGATTGGCTTCATGGTAAATTCTACCAAATACTCGGAAAGCAATTGAATTAGTAAGTAAACCCCCCCCACAAGAAAACATGATGGCTCGATTGGCTTCATGGTAAATTCTACCAAATACTTAAGGAAGAGATGCAATCAATTGTCCATAAACACTTTGGAAAACTGAAAAGGAAAGAATAATTCCTTTTATAAAGGAATAATTATATAATAATAAATATAAAGGAATAAAGAAAATTCAATTTATGCTATAAGGTCAACATTGCCTGGACGACAAAACTGGAAAAAGGAATGGTAAGAAAATCAAATTATAGAATACTATCCCTACGGAACACAGATGTTTATGTCCCAAACATAATTTCAATAAACTGAATAAAGCAGAGTATAATAAGGATACAATAAGGTCATGTAAATTTTAACTCAGAAATACAAGTTTATTTGGACATTAAAAAAACTAATCAATGTGATACACACTGCTAACCAACTAAATGAGAAAAGACTACAATTATCTCAAAAGAGAAAGAAGAAACCGTTTGGCAAACTCTAAAATCTATTTTTGATTTAAAAACAACACAACAGCGAAGAACTCTCGGCAAATTAGACATCAGTGATGAAGCAGCTGTGAGAACTCCAGAGCTACCAGCTCAGAAACAAAAGGCTGAAAGCCTTCCATGTGGGTTCCAGGCTAGAACAGGACATCCCTTAGATATCTTCTACTCTATATCTTCCTAGAAGTCCTAGATAATGCAATAAATGAAGAAGGAACAATCGCCAGATTACATCATTACCTTTTTAGAATATCTGTTGGAATATATTTTTAAAAAACAGGTCAGAGGGGACTTGAGTGGAATGGTGTCTTCTTGACATGACAGAGCCCATTGTACTCAAGACATTACAGCAGCAATAACTGTTTGCATAAAACCTGCATAATCTTAAGCCAGCCAACAATCCAGCATAGATGGGGTAGAGCTCAAATGAAGCCTCACCCTGGCTGAGAACCACCTGCAGTCTATGGCTACCTAGAGAGGGAGAGTGGAGTGTCCTCCTGTAGGAAGTCCATGCTCCAGTGAAGAGACCATTGTCTATACATATACAGGCAGCATTAACTAAACTCGGTGAGTTACTAAAAAAATAAAAATAAATAATATGAAGTGGGGGGGGGGTTTCCTGGAAGGAGATGAAGAAGTTGGAAAGAGTAGAGGTGGATTTGGTCAAGATATATTGTGCACACAACTGAAAAGCTCAAAGAATAAGTAACTAAGATATTTTTTTTTTTAAAAAAAAGCAAAGACCTATTAAAACTATGTCCACAATATCATTATACCACCAAAGATTGCATCCAAAAATAAATTGAGATACTTTATAAAATCAATGAACAATTGAAATTGAAATGAATAAATAAAAAAAAAATACCTTTAAGAAAGGCTATCACCATTGCCCTTGGTTACCTCAGAAATGGAAGGTAAGTCCCTATTGCTGAAGACACCACACACTTCAGGCACAAAACACAGAGGACCTGACTTGGATCTTACTGGAAAGCCTCATTCCTGAAACCTAGCTTTCATGGCAAAACAATGCTTCATATAAGTTTCAATGGGAAGAAAGAAATCAGTAGTCCTACGCAGATAAGATGCCTATGAAGCATAATGATCAGAATGACATAATCCTAAATACAGTAATGGCATACATACCTTAGTAGTCATCAAGCATTCTATAATTGCATTGAAATCCTACCTGACAAGAGGGAAATCCAGCATGAACTGGAAACCTATCCATAAAAAAGCACAGTGATCAAAATCAAGCGTTATGAAACCCAGGTCTGACTGACACATCCTCAATACAACCCTTACCCAAGGGTCATTGCAGAAGAGGAGGGTGGAAAGATTGCAGGAAGTTCACCGAGTGATTGCGTCTCTTAGAAATATCAGAGAAATTATACCCTTCAAGTCTCACCAACATGGTTGCCAAGAACCTGAATAAGGCGACTGAAATAGACTTGCTAACACGGGGAGAGGGGGCCACAGGGGAAGGGCTCAAGAGGCCTCAGCCTTAGACAAAGAGCTATGGGCAACTAAGACATTCTGCCAGCAGGAGCAATAGTATTCTCCGGGGAAGAGCATGGTCGGCCTGTCAACCCTGAAAACATACAAGGAACATTATGTAGTCTGAACAGGTTACATTCGTATATCTAGGAATACACGTGTGTGTGTATGTATAACAATAATTAAAGAAAAAGATGCCATGAATCTGAAAGAGAGTAGGGATGCAGAGAAACTATGGGAGGGGTAAGAGAGAGGGAGAGGAGGAGAAAATGATGTAATTCCATCTTAATATCAAATATATATATATATATTCCATTTTAATATCATATATATATATAAATAATTTTTAAAGGCACCGCAAATGTAAATACTTAGAGGTAAATACAACAAAGATTATCCAGAGCCTGTACATTAAGCATGACAAAATAATACTGAGAGATATTGAAGGAGAGCTAAATAAACAGAGACACTAATATAACCAGTCATGAGACTTGATACTGTTAAAATGTCATTTCCTTCAAATTAATCCATAAATTCAATACAATCTCACTGCAAATATCAGTAGATTCCTTAAGTAGAAATTGACAAGTTGATTTTAGAGTCCACATGGAAATGCAAAAGGCTGAGCGTAATCAAAACAACTTTGAAAAAGAAAACAAATTGGAGACCTAACACTATCTACCTTGCAGACTTAAAGCTACAGTAATCAATAGTGGAAACACTAATTTAAAAATATCAATGGAACAAAATGGAATCCAGCAATTAACCTGCACTCCCAAGGACACTTGATTTCTTACAGAGGTTGCAAAGCAATTCAGTGGAGAAAATATAGACTAGTGTATAACTACTCCTGGAACAATGGGGACAGCCATGTTAAAAACAAGACTGGCAGCCCATGCTTTGTGGCATATAGAACAATCTATTCAAAATGGATCAGTGTCTAAACATGAAACTTTCCAAAAAGTATAGGAGAAAACTTTCATGACCTTAAGTTAGTCTATCATTTCTCAGCGACGACATAAACAGAGCACAATCTATACAGAACAACTCACAAATTAAAAATATCTGTCCTCTGAAGGTCTCTGATAGATGAATACAATATAAGTTACAGGTTGGAAAATATTTGAGATCATACTTATAGCAAAGAACTTAGAATATATAAAGAATTTTCAGACAACTATTTTGGGTCTACTTAAAGGTTCTTCTCAACAATAACCTCAAATGACTATGTCACAGACTCTTTCAATATGGGACATTCTAACACTAGGACATTCTCAAGCAAGGATTCAGGATATCCTGGCAGTCAGTTAAAAAAAAATGTTATCCAAAGATGTAATCCTTATTTTATTTCCAGAAGAGTAGGAATACCTGTGCCCTGCTCAGTGGAATTAGCATGATGGTATGACATAGACTTACAGAAAGATTGTCTCCCTGACTATTGGCTGTCTTGAATCCATGCCTGACCACACTTCTGAAACAAAGGAAAGAGCTTTGGAACACAAAGATGCAAGAGATAATAACCATATATCCAGTTCGAGAATATCTTGAATCTCAGAAGAGAATTTTGACTTTGGAATGCTGCTGTGACTCTTTGAAATGGTAGAGACATTTGAGGCTAAACTTGGATGTTTTGCATTATATGGCCATGAGATGGACAAGGGGTGCAATATTATGATTTCAAAATGATGTGGTATAATATCAAGTTGCAATTGCTAAGGGCTGGAATTATGTTATTATTTGAATAAAGAAATGTTTAGAGCCTTTGGGTGTGTCTGTAAGAGTACTTGGAGAGAAACCTAAAAGAGTGTTTGATTTTAGTATACCTCCCTTAGCAATAAACAAGTCACCTATATCTTGCCCTCCAAAACATAGGAGATAAAGGACATTATAGAGCAAATGAACCCAGATGTCTGTAGAACATCTGGTCCACATATTCTTCTCAACAGTCCACTGAAATGTATCTAAAATAGACCACATTTAGAACACAACTGAGACCATTTTACTCTTTTGTCCAAGTCGTCAGCTGTGTACTCTTTAGTAACCAGGAGAGATGCAGTAGAAATAAAAGAAGTAAAATTCTCCCTTTCTCTGGAAGGTACGATACTCATGATTGCACCAGAATTTTTTTTCTCATTTAAAAATATTT